>NC_092338.1:202145000-202445000 GCF_046630445.1 Rutidosis leptorrhynchoides
TTACGGTTGACACCCGATTTGGTTCAGGTGACCTAATGAATTCTGATGAATTCTTAGGATTTTACGTTCAATGGTAATGACCGCATTGAAAATAGGTTTTCATAAAATAAATTGGTTTTTTGTTTGATCAAAATATTTTCTCATTCAAGCTCGAGTTTAGATATCATCGAATTCCATGAGTTTGTAATTCTCAATCTTTAAGGTCAATCTCAAGGATTGAGTAATATCAGGCTTAAAAGCTGATTTTTAATTTTTTAAGGAGATTATCCTTTCTGAGGGTCTGGTTCATTAGTGTTATCAAGCTAATTTGCACGGCGCCCTCCTCATTTTACGAGACAGATTCTCTCATGGATAGGATAAGTCTGACCACTTGGCGACCCTGTTTGATCCTGAGGTCCGTGGATTTCCTGCTAATTTTAGAGATGACTTTTCTAGATTTTTCGTCAACCTACAACTGGTCTGGACGACAACTTCCTGACCTAAATCAAGAAGCCTTGTCTTTTTCGGAAGACTTTACTTTCTTTTAATGATGGAACTGATTCATCGTGTAGATCCATCTTTCTTTCAAATATATTACAGTAAATCGGGTAAAACTGATTAGTTTAGTCCAAAGCAAAAGTACCTGCAATAATCCGTACCAAATATGTGATATGTGTTTTAAAGAACTTGGTAAATTCTTCCCACACTTAGCTTTTATTCTTTTCTTTGCCTTTTTATTCTCTTTTATTCCATTTTAAATGAATTCAAGCTTTTTGGGTTGTTTCTCAATTTATGTCCTTTTCGAGGTAACAATAATTTTGGTATTATCACCTAGTTTTATCGTTCATAAATATGTATAAACAAGATTTTCAATTCATTTAGTTGAAAATTTTTCAAATTTTCACAAAATTTGGCAATTTAAACCAAGTGTAAACCCGAGAGAATGTATAACCCTTCCCCACACTTGAGATCATGCAATGCCCTCATTTGCATGAAATCAAACTATAATTATAAATTCATGAGGGTGATTAGTGTAGAAAAGTGATTAAAAATACCGAGTTTGCAAACATATTATTTTATATCACATTTGATATTTTGCGCCTTGTCGTCAAAATTAGTAGCTTTTGCTGAACTTAATGTCAGTCTTTGAATGTGCGATGTTTTACCCTGTTTTGTACATAAGATAAACTACAAACATACATAATATTTTTATTATATTTTTTTATAAAAACTTTATTTATTAAAACAATTTAAATGAATAATTTTTTAAAATTTTGTTTCCTTTTACTTTAGGTAGTTTCGGTATGTTTACCTAGTCCGTCCCTCGACAAAATTTAAAATTTGTCGTTTTTAAAGCAATTGTTTTAAAAGCAAATATTTTTGGGTTTTTTAATTTTTTTTGTATACTTTAGATCAATAAAATTAAAAATAATGATAAAATTTTTCGCCGCGTCCTCGGGTAAAGCAATTTTGGTTCCATGACCTAGTCTTCAACTTACGATGAATTTTAGAAATCATTTTTTAAACTTAATAAGGTAACTTTTGTTTTTAAACTCACACAAAACTTAAATTTAAAAATGCATATTAATTTCATACAAAACCTACAAAACAAAAATTCAGAATGGGGGAAGAAAACTAGTTCTTTAGTGTCTGCTAGTGGAAAACATTTGAACATTTGAACTACACGAAACATTTGAACCAATCGGATTCCATTCTCGGAACAACACGAGAACAGAACAACTAACTCTAGACAGCGTTTTCTTAGAACATTTGAATCTCCCCACACTTAGGTAGCTGTGGTGTCGAAATTGTGATTAATTTCATCGTCAATTTCTTTTGGACCATAATCAACTTGCATATCTGTGACTTTTGCTTTAAGCCATTGGTCGGATTCATGTGTAATATCTACAAATTCAACTAGTTTCGCCTTTTCTTTAGGCGACAGATTGGATACTAACCGGTTACATAACTTAAAGTTCCCCTTGGTTCTAGCATCGCGAATCCGTTTAATAAGTTTTTTCATTGAACTGTTAATAACGGAGTCATTTAATTTCGTATCAACAACGGGGTTCTTTGTTATCAGGTCATCATTAGGTTTTACTTCATCTTCCCCACACTTTGGCGTTTTATTATTGTTAAGCACTACCGTTGGAGTTGGTAAAATAATATGGTTCTTACCAATCATTTTTGTTGGTTCAACGGTTTTGGTTGGTGGAGATTTAGCCTTTCGACTCACAAAGGTGACCGATTTATCACTATCACTAAGTGTCATTCTACCCTCTCTTAAATCAAATAACGCCCAGGTGAATGCTAAGAATGGTCGACCTAAAATTAGAGGAATGCTTGGGTCAATGACAATAAATTTGACTAGAAAGGTTAAATTACCTACTTGAACGGGTAGGTTGTCAGCAATTCTAACTGGGTGCTTAATGGTTTGATCAAAGAGTCTAACACTCATTTTCGTTGAACTTAACTCACCTACTCATAATCTCTTATAAAATGTAAGAGGCATAGCACTTATACTCGCACCTAAATCTGCTAGTGCATCATACATGACACAATCACTAAGTAGACAAGGAACAATAAATTCACCCGGATCACCCAACCTGGGTGGAACTTTTGGTGGAACTGTTTTCACCGGGTTTATCTTTACGGTTTTTGTTTCTTGCAATTTCTTATTCGTCTTCTTCTTTCCAGAGGTATCACACACTTTATTACCTATCACTTGCTCATACTCAACTCCTTTTCTTGAAAACGGGATGGGTGGTCTGTATGGTGCCACCACCGGTTTTACATACTCGGGTGGTGGTGGTGTTGTAACTTCTTCATTGTTACTCACATCTAAAACCTTCCCATCTTCTGGAGCTGGTTTTTCAGAATTTGTTGACACCATGTTAACGTTTTCATTCCGAGGATTTACTTCAGTATTACTCGGTAGCTTTTCTTGTTCTCTCTCTCACTCATCATGCTAGCAAGAGTACCTTCATGTTTTTCTAGATTCAAAATGGAAGATTGTTGAGTTCTTAATGACTGATCAAACCTCTCATTTGTTTGGGTTTGAGATGTAATAAATTGTGTTTGAGATTCCATTAGCTTTGCCATCATTTCTTCTAGATTTGACTTTTTCTCTTCGGTTTGTTGTGGTTGTTTATACAAGCTAGGTCTTTGTTGATTGAAAGTGTTGTTTTGAGTTGGTTGGATATTCGGACCTTGTTGGTTGTACGAGTTATTGTTGGGCCCATTTGGATTGTAAAGAATGTTTTGATTTCGATTGAAGTTTGGTCTTGGTGGTTGATAATTATTTTGATAATTATTTCCCGGCCTTTGGTTCATGTAGGAAACATTCTCACGTTGTTCCATCATTTGCTCAATGTGACAATCTTTCGTTAAGTGTGGTCCACCGCATTGCTCACAACTGATTCGTATTGCATGAATATCTTTAGTCATCTTTTTCATTCGTCTCTCAAAAGCATCTATTTTTGCGAAAACGAAATCAAAGTCATGGCTAGAATCGGCTCTAGCCGCTTTAGATGAATGAAAAATATCTTTTTCTTGGTGCCACTCATGTGAGTGGGAGGCTGTATTATCAATAATTTTGTGAGCTTCGGTAGCGGTTTTCTTCATAATTGAACCACCAGCTACTGTGTTGATGTCTTTTCGTGTAGCAACATCGACACCTTGGTAGAATATTTTTACTATTTGATAAGTGTCTAAACCGTGCTGAGGACATCCTCTCAACAATTTCCCGAATCTTGTCCACGCCTCATATAATGTTTCATTTGGATTTTGCGCGAACGTAACAATTTCTCCTTTAAGTCTCACGGATTTAGATGCTGGAAAGAATCTTTTAAGAAATTTCTCAACTAAGACATCCCATGTGTCAATCGCCCCTTCAGGTAACGATTCTAACCAATCTTTGGTTTCTCCCTTTAAAGTCCAGGGAAACAACATGAGATAGATCTGTTCATCCTCAACTTCTCTGATTTTAAATAGAGTACAGATCCTATTAAAGGTTCGAAGATGTTTGTTTGGAACTTCTTTTGGCGTACCACTATATTGGCATTGATTAGTTACCATATGTAGGATTTGTCCTTTGATTTCGTAATCTGGCGCATTAATATCTTGTTTAATAATGGTGTGACCTTGGCCTGTGCGTGTGGCTCTCATTCCATCTTCCATACTTAGAGGTTTCGTTATTTCCATAATTGAAATTGTTGAATCTGAATCACTAGAGGATTCTGATTTAATGGTTTCTTCCTCGACAACCTCTAGTTGAATGATTTGTGGTTCAGGAGGAATGAATAGTGGTTCGGGATCTCTGAATTGTCCTTGAATATCCTTCGGGTTCTCAATTGTGAGGTCGGGTTCAAAGAATGGATTATCAGAAATTTGAATTGGAGTACTTGTTCGACTAGATGATGATTCTAAAGAAAAATCAACGGCGATAGTATTGACTAGATGTCTTGACCGAGTTACAGGTGGTGAACGTATGACAGGTGGTGAACGTTTTGCTCGGTGCATTCACAGAATATCCTATTAGTTATAAAAATAAAAAAAATTATATAAGTTATCAAATTAATAGACTTTTCAGCTTTTGCCCACGTTTCGAATAGCCAAAAGATGCAGCAGGGATCCAGGATCCTTTAAATCGGAAAATCCACAACTCAGCCACTAATAAATTCAACTATTACTACGAAGCAGAAAATTTTGAATGTCTATCAATTTAACCGCTTAAAATAATTTTTCCGTCGAAGTTTAAAGAAAATAAAGAAAATTCTATGACCTAGAAACTAGAGCGTAGAAATGAGAAAGGAAAAAAAAACGCATCAAAAAATAAGAATCGAAAAACAAACGTCGAAAAATAAAAAGTCGAAAAAAATAATAAGAAAGTAGAGCGTCGAAACTTAAAAGTCTAAAAACTAAATATTAAAAATTGCGTCTAAAGGTATTAAAGCTTAAAGGAAATTCTAAACGAAAAACGCCAATTACTTAAATAGGCACTAAGATCTATAAACTGCGTCTCAAAATTCTAAAGCGCCTAAGTCTTAATCTAAAGAAAAAGCACTTAAGGGATTTTACGGCAAAGTCTTAAAAGCTAAAAATCTACGGTAAATCTATAACTACGAAATTAATATTACGAACGACAAATATTAAAAACTACGAATAAACGATAAAAAGATACAAAATATAAAATAAAATGATAAAAATATAAATTTTATAAAAATATTATTTTTATATGATATTTTATAAAAGTATTAAACTATATAATTAATAATAATAATTAAACTTAAAATTACAAATTTAGTTAATAACTAAATACTAAATATATTAATATATAATAATTAAACCCTAGTTTAATTAAATAATAATAATTAAAATAAAACCCTACAACCGTAATTAATGCTCGAAGATTGTCCTATCAGACCAGCTCATGCGACTGCATGAGTTTTGGTTGTTTGCGTCATGCGATCGCATGGCCCAACATTTTCTGAATTCATTCTGGCTCAGATCTGTTTCGGCCCAGCTTCTTTATTTTATTTATTATTTGATTTATTATATTTTCGGATTATTAATTTTTATCAAATAATATATATAAAAGTTATATAAAATAAAAATAAACTTATATTTTAAATCTAAAAATAAAAGTACTTGTTAATGTTATATATAAAATCTTAAAATATATATATATATATATATATATATATATATATATATATATATATATATATATATATATATATATATATATATATATATATATATATATATATATATATATATATATATATATATATATATATATATATTCTTTTAATTTTTTTAACACTTATAATAAATAAAAAAATATTTTTACGAAATAAGAAATAATATATTTTTCCAAAAATATAGTTTTTCACCGATTCCCCGGCAGCGCGCCAAAAAAACTTGATGTGCGTGCGGAGGTATACGAAATACTATTATTGTTTACTACGAAATACGACGAAATTACATAAGTTTTATTATTTATTTATATAGATGGAATATACCTAAACCTTGCTACAACACTATAGGCAGTGTACCTAATCGTAGAGTCGTGTAGTTTTTAGCAAGTCCGGTTCATTCCACAGGGAGCTAGTGATTACGTACTATATTTTTAACAACTATATTTATATAAAATATATATAATTATATATAGGTAGTAATTATTATAAATGGGGGGTTTTACCGTTTAATGACCGGTTTGTCGATTTTAAATAAAGCGTAAAGATAAATGAAGATAATTAAAATGCGTAAAATAAATAACAATAATTAAATGACGAAATATAAAATTGCGAATAATAAAATGACAGTAAATAAAAGTACGATGAGAAATACAATAAAAGAATTATGCTTATTTAAACTTCCGTAATCATGATGTTTGACGTTTTGATTTTAATTTATTACTCTGGGTTAATTGTCCTTTGTCCTGGTTTATTTGATACCTATCTAGGTTTTGCCCATAATTGTCCATCGGTCATAATTATAAAATGCTCGTCAAATTAACCTTATTTCTGAAGTCAAATATTCCAACTAATTAGGGATTCGAACTGTAACAAGGTTTTAATACTTTGTTAATAATTACACCGGGTTATTGACTGTGTGTAATCCAAGGTCTTAATACTTTGTTAATAATTACACCAATTATCCTTGTATGTAATCCACCCCTGTTTTAATTAGTCCATGATACATTAATTTATTCGCTTGGGCATAATGAATAATCAATTACCCAATCCAATTGATAAATTCAATGATTGTAAACGATGTCATATAAATGTCACTAAATAGGACATTCGTAATCATTTTAATAATTATTAGATTAACTAATTTGAAGATATGTTCGACAAGTTCCAATGAGTTTTCATTCAATTAGACAATACCCCCCCCCCCCACCTATTAATGGTCAATAGTCCAATGTTCACAAGTGTTGGTCTTATGTCCAAACCCTAATTATGGTACAAAATCTAATAACCCCGTCTTTAATATTTAGTCTAACATCACGATTACTGTGGCTTAAAGAAGCATAATAATAACTTAGTTACGAGACATTAATTTAAAAATGAAGAACATAGCTTACAGTGGTGATTAATTGCGTAGCGTTACCCGGACAGAGTTTCAACTTACAAAACCATAAAACATTTCTTGCATTAACCCAATTATTATTAAACTTAATTTAAATTAAAATTATAAATATAAATATATATGTTTTCTTACAGAGGAAAAAGAAAAGAGAGTGTGTAAAACTCGTCCGAAAATTGCTCAATTGAAACGACCCGTTCATATCACTATAAACGCAGTACGTTATTCATTGGTCCCATAGCGAGGTATTTGACCACTATATGATACGTTTTAGAAATTATTGCATTCGTTTCATAAAAAGCACACCATTATTATACACAATGCATGTTTTAAACAAGTGGGCGATTATTTAAGAAATAATCCCCATAATACTTCGGTTTCCAAATACTACACACGTGACATAAAAGTTGAATATAATTCATGACAAAGGTTTTATTGAATGCAACACTTCATTTAAACAAAAACATGAGACTCCATGCACAACTTGCTCAGATAATGCAACAGTGGAAGACTTTCTTAAGGACCTGAGAATAAATATGCGTAAACAGTCAACACAAAGGTTGTTGAGATATATAGGTTTATCATCGATATAAATATAGACCACAAGATTTCATAGTTATAAATATATGTACACACTCGCAAGTGTATAAAAGTATTCTATAAGTTGTTGAGCGCTTCGGTAACCATACTTAACCATTAATGTGGCATATTCCCTTTATTATGAAATCTCCCTACACTGTACCAAGTGTAGTAAAAACGAAGTACTATGCAACTGTTTACGATACTAGAGCGACTAGCCCGGTTGGGTTGTCAAACCCGATAGATCTATCAACAGGATTCGCGTATACATGTTCTTACAACATGTAAATATTAGTTACCAAGCTATTTGGGAAGATATGCAAAGTGGTACAACTCAACGTAGAATATATTTTAAGTACTTGTGTCTATGGCGTAAAATATAAAATGCATGTATTCTCATCCCAAAATATTTGTAGAGTTTAAAAATGTGACTATATACTCACAGTATAAAAAGTATATTAATAATAAGTTTTCAACTTATTAAAAATATGACCGTCGTCCTTGGATTCACGAACCTATAACAATAATAACTATTCAGATAATAATACGACATATGAATAAAATAAAGCAAGTTCATGGAATACTTATATAATAATTTTTAACATTTTATGTTAGTAGTCCATTGTTAGTAGTCCTTTGTTAGTAGTCCAAAATAGGCCGAAAAGTCCAACAGTCCAATAATCGGTATATATATATATATATATATATATATATATATTTAATCTTAGAATTACCCCACAACGTATTGTATACGTATTGTCTTTGCATCAAACCAGAGACGTATTGTATACGTATTGTCTTAGAATTAACTAAGACGTATTGTGTACGTATTGTCTTAGGATTTATCAAAACGTATTGTATACTTATTGTGTTAGGACGTACCAAGAATATTATTATACATATATACAATCACAAAATTAATCAAGATTATAATATTTTGTTATACTACTGAGAACATGTCCAAATATATAGGATATAGGAAATGTTAACAAGGATATGGTTAATATAGTTTTTATAATATAAATTTCGTCCATACAACGGTAATTTTAGCAGATTTTGTTCTGCTTGCCGAATATTCATTACAACTCCGTTTAAAGTGAATCAAATTGCTATGGATTCATTAAGAAGTAAATTTTATAAAACCAGTTTGAAAAGTTCATTCCAAATAGTAATTTTTAGAGGTTTACCCTCTTTTTTATGTTGGTGGACAGATTTGGAAAAATCCCGGCATACACCCAATATATGATTTTTGATAAAATACTTCCACTTTGTCTAAAATCATGAAGAAAATACTGGAAGTCTTATTTACATATATTAACATATTTCCAAAGTCTTAGCCTCGAACTCAAAGTCTAATATAGGTTTTTAATTCCCAACCCAAAACAACCCGCTTTTTACCGAATGAAGATTAAAGGATATATGTTAAGTTTCAAGTTGTTCTTCATATATACAAGTTATAAGTTCTTATATTAACTTAATATAACATCATAATACATATAAATAAGTGTTATTAGAGTTGAGTTAGAAAGATTAGATTAGTTTTTCAAACAAGCTTGGTGTTCACCAAAACAAGTTCTAGTTTTTACAAGTTTTATAAGTATAATAAGATAGCAACTATACAAGGAATTGAACAAGGATTTTGAGAAGTATTTTACCTTGATTATGAAGAGGAAATTTGCTGAGATTAAAGTATGATATGAGAGCATTCAAATGTGTGTTTTTAGTTTAAGGAAATGTGGAGTAAAAATGAGTTAAAATGGTCCTTATTTATAAGCTTATAATTTTGGCTTTTAGTGAAAATTTCTAAGATAAGTTAAATTGTATTAAGTCATGCATGACATATTAAATTGATTAGGTCATGGATGACATATTACACAAATAATTGCAGATTTCTATTGGTATATACCAATAGTAAATACTTCTAGAAGCTGTGTATAATATGGGTAAAAATACCGTATGAATGCGAGTAGAATTCTTTGAGGAAATTGAACGAAAATACGAGTATAGCTATCCTTTATATGTATTGGTATATTATAAAGTGTATTCAATACTTGTAAGGATGTATTTACACCCGTAATACATTATATGTAAATACATTTTAACATATGTTAATTACGTCGTTTAAATAATATATATATATATATATATATATATATATATATATATATATATATATATATATATATATATATATATATATATATATATATATATATATATATTGTTTGAAAACTCTTTAAATTAGTAGTATGAAAAAAATATATATAATACTTTGTTAATATACTTAATGAGATATTTAATTATCATATTTTCAAGTTAAATATATATAAATCCATATATATACACAATAATTAAACAATTAAACAATTAAATCAAGTTATGACGTTCGTGAATCCTCGGAATAAAAGGGTGACCAAAAGCTTGTGTAAAACTATTTTCAGAGGTTCAAGATTTATTAAAATTCATTGTTTATCAAGTCGGAATTATATAAAGATTAAGTTTAAATTTGGTCTAAAATTTCCGGGTCGTCACATCAATTTATAGACTTGTCCTGGATTTCCTCTCCATGCGATTGCATGGATTTTTAGCTTCAAGGCCATGCGATCGCATGGCCAGCTGGGTGCAGATATTTTTGATTCAAAACGTGGGCGGCTCGATTATTTAATATATATATATAATATAATATATAAAATTTTATATAATTATATATATATTCTATTCTATTTTTGTGCAATGTTGACTTGTAATTTTAGGTCCGTTGACTCGCGCGTTGATGCTCGATTTATGTCTCGGTTCTGAATTTTCGAACGTCCTTTCGTATGCGTAGATATCTTGTACTTTGTGTTTCGCAACTTGTAATTTGCACAAAAAATTATTTTCCTTAACTGCCAAAATCCGCGCAAGTCTTTAACTCACTTTTAGTGGCACTTTTGAGTGCACTATGGCTTTAGTGGCACTTTTCAGGCTTTAGTGGCACTTTTTCTTCAATTCTTTAATCTTCGTGCTTAGTCTTCACATTTATTTATTTAAACGATTAAAACTTAAAAATAGAATAATTACAACTAAAAACTTTACATATTGGGATGATATTGCGACTAAATATATGTTCATTTGGAGCACTATCATAGTGTCATGCAACTAAAAAATATGCAAAGAGAAGACATTCTACCATGAAATGCAATAACATGCAAAACCAAAATCTTTTTGTTGTTTTACAGTTTTCGTTGGAAACTATTTAATAAACAGATAAGCAAACATATAAATCCACATTCTTTTTGTGAGCAAAATGATTAACAGTTTAAAAATGGATCAGAACTGACATATTGAATCAACTTCTGTTGTTCATTCCTAATTATCCAGTCTATGTCTATTATCATGCAATTACTGATATCAATCCTCATTAAACATGAACATATTCATTCCGGACACTTCGACAATCATGTTGGCATTAATTACTTGAACACTATAAAGCAATGATTTTGAGATCATGCTAAGTTCATTAATCCTTGATTCTTTCATCACTTATGATTTTGCGTATTATTAGGTTGTCAATTCATTACGCATAACTTTCCGTTATCTCTTTCCATGTATTTCATTCAAATTGAACAGGATGGTTCTCACGGCATTTTAAATAACCCTGTCAGCCTTTGGCTTCCATCAGTGTATTGATAATCTTCAATCTTGTTGGAACGGCAGATTTTAGAATATATTGAATTATCCGAATAGGCGCATTATTTACCGCGGGGATTGGTCTACAGTTAAAGCAGACTTTCCTGATGACCAGTCGTCACATGAAATAAATCTCAAGGCCCTTAACTTCTTTATGTTCAAGTTGACATGGAAAACGGAATCAAAAGTTAAACATTCATATATATATTTATTTAGAGTATATCTAGATTAGTATCTTTCTAATTTACAGTCTTAATAGGTATAACTCTATATTGCAGACGACAAGAATCTTGATAGTTCAGTGTGAACGTCGTGATTAAACAATTCATGCTGTGCGGGGGCGTCACACTAAGAATTATCTGAGTTCTTTATGAGCACATCATGAATAAGCATTCTTCATACTTTCAGGACTTTGCCATCTTGATACGCCAATTATTTTTGACTTTGACTTTCTTTTGATATATAATTTTTTAGCATATCAATGTCTTTTGATATATTGATTTTGAATGCCATCATGAATGGATTTTTCATTTTTATGCATGAACTCATGTTTCTTTGTTGTGTGCTCAGATTACTCAAAGGTGTTCTCCCTTATATGCTTGAACGGTCTGAAATAAGGAATTATACTTTTCAACCTTAAGCGAGAAGGGACATTTACTTTCGACATAAACTAATTTTCTCTGATATTTTCGGGGTTTAGTTTTGATTATAAAGTCTTAGGCCCGTGACAACGTGGTATGCACCAGCCAAACAGATAATCCTCAACTTAAAATCCACCCCCAACCTTTTCTAGTGATTATCAATTATGATAGGGGATACCCTCAACCGACTGTTGAGTTCCTCAACAATTATCATTAGATACAGTTTCGGAGATAATTAGGTGACTACCTTCAAACGCAACAGATCGTTCATGACTTCTGAATCTTAGATGATCGTTATTCTTATTATGATTGTCTAATGTCAAGAATTCATAAGTCACATCTATCAGTACATCACACAACAGATAAACATGAACGTTCAAATCAGTCCTTAGTAATCAAATATATCAATTCTCAGTAAATTTCTTCATCTCCAACATATTAATCAAAACAAGCTCATTTTCGGAAATTTTCAACTTTTTAGCGTTTTCTGGTGAGACATTTTACACTTTTTAGGTATTTTCTGTTGATAACAAATACTCCCCTTAAAATACTAAAACATAAAATCTTTTTGTCTTTTAGCATTTTAACAAAAGAAACAGAAAATAACTACAGACTAGCACGTAAACATGAGATAAATGATGCAAAGAAATGCAAACAGGAAGCAAAAATATGCAATACAGATAATAAGAAACCAAAATCTATATGTCATGCGTCCTGCATGCAAAGTCTAAAAGTTTGATTAACCCTCACAAACAACATTCGAAACCACTTTGTCTCGATCAACAATGTCATTCATCTCTAAAAGTAGCAAGAACCTAGGTTTATCAAAAGCCTTAGTGAAAAGATCAGCCCTCTGGTCCTTAGTACCTATTCTCTTAACCTCAATTATCTTTTTCTCATGGCAATCCCTAAGAAAATGATATTTAACACCTATGTGTTTGGTTTTTGAATGTTGCACAGGATTCTTAGTAATTGCAATAGCAGCAGTATTATCAATATAAAGAGGAGAGAAAGAGATTCTTAGTCCGTAATCGTGAAGTTGTTGTTGGATCCAAACAACTTGCGAACAGTAACTAGCAGCATCGATATATTCAGCTTCACATGTGGAAAGCGCTGTGATGAACCGTAAATTTCCGACCAAATTTAAACTTAATCTTTATATGGTTTCGACATGATAATCAAAGTCTGTAAAATTGAGTCTCAAAAAGTTTGGACTGTTCATGTATTCGTTTATCCTTCGACTGCTCTCGACGATTCACGAACAATTAATTGTAAATAGATATATGTGTATGTATATATAAATAATAATTTGAAATATAATTTAAAGTATTATATGTTGTTGTTATAAAAAATTAATAAAATAAAATTAGGGTGTTATAATAATTATTATTTAAAATATATCTCTATATATAAATAAAGTATATTAAACATAAATATTAAGTGATTGTAATACTCGTTTGATGTTTCGATGGATATTAACCAAGTTAAAATTTAAACTTAAGTAATTTTAAAATAAACGGTGATTCGAAAATGAGTTTTATAAATTTTAGGCTTATTAATAATATATTTAGATGTTGTTTGTCAAATTTTAAAATTTTTATATTTTGCTTGGGGGTTGGGAGTGAATAATTAATGTAATTTTTATTTAATAGTTAATGACCAAACTTTACTGCTGCATCTGCATCTGCATCTCTCCTGTTTTATCCAGCTATATATTACGATTAAAAACCCACCACCTTGTAACACGAGTGCTAATCAGTTATTGTTTTACAAACCCAAACCACCCTCAAACACACCTACAATACTATAAAATTTTACTACTATTTGTTGTAGTTACAAACCAGTGACCGGATTATATATATATATATATATATATATATATATATATATATATATATATATATATATATATATATATATATATTTGTATTTTGCTGTTGTCGATGGCTACTACTATTTATGTTCCTGTCCGAAACCTTTTCAATCACCATAACCATCATCTAAATCCACCACTTATCGAAACTACTTCTGTTTGCTATTACTCCTGTTCCGGTTGCCACATTAAAACCTTTTTCTTTTAATGGTGTTCAACGAACCCAACAACAACCCATGGGAAAACCCATTTGTATATTCTCCTACTGCAATGTTTATTTGCGTGTGACCCAACCCAAGAACCCACCTTGTTTTTCTACTAGTGCAGTCGTTCGATCAACCAACCATCGTTCTTGTATATTTTATTTGCCGTGATTAACCCAAAACAACAATATGTGCTCCGCGTACATGTAACCTTAATTCTGAAGTGATGATGACATACAATGTTATAAGATTGTTGATGACGATGATGAGAGAATAATAATGATATAGGGATGAGATGATTAAGATGAATGATGATGACGTTTTGATCAGATAAGAAATTGAAACCGAAACCCTTTTTTATTCTTATTTGTCGACTTCTTGTTGTGTGATGACCCAGAAATTTCCGACCAAATTTAAACTTTAATCTTTATATTATTCCGACACAATAAGCATAGTTTGTTAAGTTAAATCTCAAGAATTTTAAACTGTGTTCATACATTCATTATAACCTCGACCAAATTCCGATGATTTACGAACCGTTATATATAAATAGATATGTATATGTATATATATATTATAACTTGAGAATATTAATAAGGTATTAAACGTATAATACTTTACACGAACGTATTTGTTTCAATATGATTTTCGACGAAATTAAAAATATATATATTAAATGATTGAATCATCAGAAACATTGAATTATGATTACAAGTCTCTGTTGAGAGGTCCACTATGATTTGAGAAAATCTATTCCTCTTAACGATATTCAGAATATTTTGTAAAGCTATTTATAAATAAAAATAAAAAGTGTCATTTACGAAAGTTAGACAAAAGTTAGTGGAGAATTGGTTTCCATAATATTC
Organism: Rutidosis leptorrhynchoides; assembly: GCF_046630445.1. Taxonomy (NCBI): domain Eukaryota; kingdom Viridiplantae; phylum Streptophyta; class Magnoliopsida; order Asterales; family Asteraceae; genus Rutidosis; species Rutidosis leptorrhynchoides. The sequence goes on from NC_092338.1 coordinate 202,159,906, forward strand.
TATTAATCTATTTTCAAACGTACAAAGACGTTTTCAGTTTAAAAAGAACTTTATTATTAAAATGTATATAACTTTTATAAATATCTAGAATCACTTTTGACAACTCATTACTTAACCAGTATAATAAATATAACGATATTTATATTTTATTTCATTAAATATATATAATGATTTAAATTAATATTATATATATTTATACGCGTATTATACATACATAGTTTTTATACTTTTACTATACTTTAACTTTACCTTTACTTTACTTTTACTTTACTTTAACTTTAATAATTCACTTTAATAATTCATACTTTAATAATTCACTTTAATAATTCATACTTTAATAATTCATACTTTAATAATCCACTTTAATAATTCATACTTTAATAATTCACTTTAATAATTCAAAAATCTATTATAAATAGAATTTAATAGGTTTCATTATTTAATAGAAACTTGAAAATATATTTCTCTAAACTCTCTCAATCGATTTATATATATATATATATATATATATATATATATATATATATATATATATATATATATATATTTGCTCTGTATTATTTCAAGATATTATTAGTATACATAAAATATTACGACGGAGTACTGTCCGACTAATTTCAGAATAGTTTTTTTGAATGAGTCGAAGCTAAGGAAATTATGGGTTATAGCTATGGAGGTCATGGGTATGCTCGTGAGATCAATCTAGTGTTTATCATCTCCGTTGCGTCTACGTACTTTTCTGCAATATTGAATCTCAATATTGATACGTTCGTGAATTCGAGGCCAACCTTGCACTTGTTAAATGAAGTTATATGTATTTTTACTACGAAATACAATATTGTGAGTTTCATTACTCCCTTTTTATATATATTTTTGGGCTGAGAATACATGCGCTGTTTTATAAATGTTTTATGAAATAGGCACAAGTACTAAAACTAATTCTATGTAGGTTTAAACCAGAAATATACCCTTAGCTTGGTAACATTAAACTACTTGTCTATGTACGGTAGGCGCGAATCCTAAAGATAGATCTATTGGGCCTGACAAACCCCATCCTGACTATGGGATGCATTAGTACTTCGAGGTTATTTTAAACACACCTACTCTGGTATACTTTAGAGGGTAAAACATGAACGTTAAGGCTTGTTACCGGGTGCCTACAACTTATAGAATACTTTTATACACTTGCGAGTGTACGGATATTTATGGAAACTGAAATCTTGTGGTCTATTACTATTACGGAAATGATTGATTATGATAAACTAATGAACTCACCAACCTTTTGATTGACACTTTAAAGCATGTTTATTCTCAGGTATTAAACAAATCTTCCGCTGTGCATTAGCTCATTTTAAGGATATTACCTGGAGTCATTCATGACATACTTTGAAAGATGTTGCATTCGAATCGTTGAGTTCATCAAGATTAATATTAAGTCAATTATAGTTGGATGTAATATGAAATGGTATGCATGCCATCAATTTTTGATGTAAAGAAAGTTTGTCTTTTAAAAACGAATGCAATGTTTGTAAAACGTATCATTTAGAGGTCAAATACCTTGTGATGTAATCAACTATTGTGAATCGTTTATAATGTATATGAACGTATCCTTTCAGTTGGAATCAGAGCAGTGGTCTTAGCGAACCAGGTCTGCATTAGTGTGTCTAACTGATAATCGTTAGGATGCATTAGTAAGTCTGGACTTCGACCGTGTCTGCATGTCAAAAGTTTTGCTCATCATTTTTGTCGGAAATTATCTGCTTATCATTCTTAGTCTAGACACATCTTATTGCATTGATTGCATGAATAGTGTATAGACAAAATTCATATCTTAGCGTATCTGCTAATTCATATCTTAGCGTATCTGTTACTGTAAACTTTGCCTGACATATTCCGTAAATTCTTCCGTAATCTACGAAACCTTTTGCTCTATATAATTAGAATACCACCCGATAGCCGGAAAATCATTTCATATCAAAAAATTCTTTATTCAATCGTACGAAATGGAATTCATCATTAGTTCAAGTCCCTCGGATTCCAAAATGGAATCCCACTCAAGTTCTGAAAGCAGTGTGACCGGAATGGATCAACCAATTAGTCATCATCTATTCTGGATGAATTGGGGATGGGTTCGTAGCCTCCTTAATCATTGGAGACAAGAAGAAGGTGATCCCTTCCATCCACCACATTGCCCTCTTGGCGAAGAACCTGAAGAACTTACCGGCGAACCTATCCGAAACACCATTTTCTCTCTTATTTCTAGAGTATCTTGTCACGATTACATACTACACCAAATTCTAGATTTTATTTATCCGCTCGTCCGAACTGACAATCACCCCGGTGTAATAGAAGAAGTCAACGAGCTTCGCGCTCGGGTAGTGGCTTTGGAGAATATGGTGCAAAGGTTACAAACACCAGCAGCAGCACCAGCAGCATAAACAGTACCACCATCAGCAACACCAACAGTACCATCACCACCACCAGCAACAACATCCACATCCCACACCGCAACATCACAATCTGTATCTCAAACATCAACGTCATACGCCCTGTAAATATCCAGGAATATCAAAAACAACAAACGATGAAGTATTAATTCATAAACTTCATTGAAGAGATATCTCTGCGGCAGTTATGTAATCTCCAAAATCTTAGAGATTATTTAATTCTGACCGTAAATCGGATGAGTGAACGGAGATGGTAGAGTAGAAACTTTGATCGAAAATGGTGTACGATTTACAAGCTAGAATTGTTTTACCAACAGCATCAACAGGACCGTAGCATCATCAACACAGTCAGTGCCGTCAGTATCGTCAGAATCAACAGCACCTGTAACATCACAAACTCTGTCAGTTCAAGAATCATTGTGGACATCATTACGAATCAACAACAAATATATTGTGTCAACGAGTTATGAAGTATTAACTCATTTCCAATTGAAAGATTTATATGTATATTTTATATGTATAAATTTTTAAACCATAATAAATCTTCCCGTACTAAGCTATTATGTGTGAATCTTAACTACTCAGTTAATTCATATTACAAATATGCAATGATGTACGTCCTTCGTCAAAAACTTAACCATCGTTAATTACAATCTCTGTCTCAATTCAATAAAAATCCAATTCATAATAAATCAAGTGTATTATTCGAATATATGTTTGATTTTACACTTTCATCATCGATGTACTCGAAAATTTTCAAATAACATCATTCGTACCTTGCGAAGTTCACAAGAATTTCACGAAAACCAACAAATAACAAAGTAATGATTCATAATTTCAATATTATTGAAGAAATACTTATGCAATTTATAAAGTTTTAGGGATTACTCAATTCTAGTTCCAACCATAAAACAAATGAATTTAATTTAATATTAACTCATTAAATCTATATTACATCTAAAGAAAATATACACATATATTTTCATAAAGACTGTAATAAACTTCTTTTGTACAAAATATTAATTGTGAAATTTTTTTTAACGGGTAAGTAATACCCGAGAGATATATAAATTCACAATTAATATATTACATTTTTCGAAACTGATTCAGCAATCATCAACTATACTCCCTACTTTCACAACAATATCCATTCTTTCATATAAATCAAAACAATCATACTCATTCAAATTCAATTACATATTTTGATTTTGAAATCGCATAATTCAATTCAAAATATAACCAGTATCATCACTCTTAGATTCTTATATCTTTCAAAGCTATACTTTGACTTCAAAACTGTGTTAGAACATCATATGTATTAACAATTACAATATGTGCTCAAACCTTTTGAAATTCCTGAAGACACTTCAACTAAGGAACAATCGAGATGATGATCCAACCACATGTTACCCACAGTTATACACCTGAAAAACTCTCAAAACCCAAATCATAGTTCGACACGTATCCGTGTTAGACCCTTTGGCATTTACTAGCTAAAATAACTTTTCAATTCCGTTTCAAAATAGACAGTTTTGTCACAGCTCCAGCAAGTCAACTTCGACTTCTCAATCAAAATAGTCTTATTATAACCTTGATAGATACGTTGCCCTTTCGCCAACATTACCGAAGAATCGTTTATATTCACCACATTAGCAATAAACTTACCAACAACTTCACTGATCTTTGACTTTCCAAAAAAAAAAATCATTATAATTATCGAAACCCTATCATATACTCATTCGTACCTTATAACAAGAATTGCCATACCAATTATTGAGAATCAGCAATCAGTATTTTGAAACCTCGCAGCATGTCTACATCAACAATTACATATACACACAACGTCTACCTCCAAGACTTACATTCTTTGAATGAGAAATTTCTGAAAAACACCTTAAACTGCGAACCAGTTCTCGAAATTTTGAAAAATGCTGATGAAGCAGCAAAAACTGTAAACGACCTTAACAGTAAAAAGTTGGATGATAAAGGATAGTATATTGGCAAAGCTCAGAAAAAGAGAAGCTTTGGAACTGGAAAACGGATTAAGCAAAGTATGAAAGGAGGCTGTGGACAAAACACAAAGGCTGAACCTGCCTTCAAAGAATCCAAATGATTCAGTACTTGCTGAAGTCATTAACGAATACCTTGCTCCTGACTCTAAACCCCTGCGGATAATATCCTTCATCATCCTCTGATATTAGACATTCTAAGATATCATCGTATCTTTCATTATAAATATCATCCATACTTCTGAAGATATTTTTATAATTATTCTTATCTGAAATCATTTACCTCTTTGCGCTATCTATATTATATCATAAAAGAAACTATTTTAGTTTCTAAATTCTGAAACATTCGAGTTTAAAATAGGAATATTCTTGAAGAAGTGTTGGGAGCTGAAGCATGAGTTTGTATAATATAATGACACTTGATCAACGTGATTATATTACAGTAATTCATGCTGAGTTTCTAAATGGAACATGATGATTCACAGATCATAACGTCATCATGTGCTATGTTAAACGACTCTTATATTCTCTTTGATCTCTAAATATCAAGAAAATATTTCTTGATGATTCAGCCTTTTCCGAGGTATTCTGGTAATTTGACAAGTCAAGATCGTGCCATTACAATTTCCTTCCTAGAACATTAACAATGTTCATTTCGAAATTTATATATGCGAATTCTGGACCATTACAAGAGGTGCTTAATCGCAAAAAGAAGAAACGAAAGGACAAAGCTCCGAACTAGAAATGGGAGTATAAATCATAGCAAATAGAAGAGAGCATTAACTGTGGATGACAATGATTATAGAAGAAGCAAGGACTTTGAAATATAAGGGAAGATATAAAACCCAACAACAACCCAGAAATCACAAACCGTATATATCAATGCATATAGCAATATAAAGACACTGGAGAACTAAAAACATTATAAAACCAAGAGTATAGTAGAAGTAAATAGATTCTTCAGGAGGCAGATGAAAAAGAAGAGAGACAGATATGAAAGTGAGGAGTATATCAAGAATCAGCACTGGATGAAGCATATTGACAAATACTTTAAAATATGAGTTGGGAAGGTGTGAGTTGTAAGAAAACAAATGAGGTGGATTTATAGTGAAATATCCGACAGAGAAATCCAAATGGATTATTGCATTAATTCGAAGAGGATCATAATTTCCTTAATTGCCGAATAATCAAATCCAATATAGATTACAAAGATTTTCTTTTCGGAGATCAATCGTGATGACGTCAAAAGATACGACGAATCACTATTATCTTATTTCATTCATTTACGATAACTTCACTCATACGCTTCGAGTAATTGAATTATTTTATCCATTCTTCTTGAACATGATAAAACTCTATAATCGTTATAATAACATTCTCATTGTTAGTCATGACGACCTCTATCAAATTTCGGGGACGAAATTTCTTTAACGGGTAGGTACTGTGACGATCCAGAAATTTCCGACCAAATTTAAACTTTAATCTTTATATTATTCCGACACGATAAGCAAAGTTTGTTAAGTTAAATCTCAAGAATTTTAAACTGTGTTCATACATTCATTATAACCTCGACCAAATTCCAATGATTCACGAACCGTTATATATAAATAGATATGTATATGTATATATATATATATATATTATAACTTGAGAATATTAATAAAGTATTAAACGTATAATACTTTACACGAACGTATTTGTTTCAATATGATTTTTGACGAAATTAATAAAATATATATTAAATGATTGAATTATCAGAAACATTGAATTATGATTACAAGTCTCTATTGAGAGGTCCACTATGATTTGAGAAAATCTATTCCTCTAAACGATATTCAGAATATTTTGTAAAGCTATTTAAAAATAAAAATAAAAAGTGTCATTTACGAAAGTTAGACAAAAGTTAGTGGAGAATTAGTTTCCATAATATTCTATTAATCTATTTTCAAACGTACAAAGACGTTTTGAGTTTAAAAAGAACTTTATTATTAAAACATATATAACTTTTATAAATATCTAGAATCACTTTTGACAACTCATTACTTAACCAGTATAATAAATATAACGATATTTATATTTTATTTCATTAAATATATATAATGATTTAAATTAATATTATATATATTTATACGCGTATTATACATACATAGTTTTTATACTTTTACTATACTTTAACTTTACCTTTACTTTACTTTTACTTTACTTTAACTTTAATAATTCACTTTAATAATTCATACTTTAATAATTCACTTTAATAATTCATACTTTAATAATTCACTTTAATAATTCACTTTAATAATTCATACTTTCATAATTCACTTTAATAATTCATACTTTAATAATTCAATTTAATAATTCATACTTTAATAATTCACTTTAATAATTCAAAAATCTATTATAAATAGAATTCAATAGGTTTCATTATTTCATAGAAACTTGAAAATATATTTCTCTAAACTCTCTCAATCGATTTATAATATATATATATATATATATATATATATATATATATATATATATATATATATATATATATATATATATATATATATATATATATATATATATATATATATATATATTTGCTCTGTATTATTTCAAGATATTATTAGTATACATAAAATATTACGACGGAGTACTGTTCGAGTAATTTCAAAATAGTTTTTTTGAATGAGTCGAAGCTAAGGAAATTATGGGTTATAGCTATGGAGGTCATGGGTATGCTCGTGAGATCAATCTAGTGTTTATCATCTCCGTTGCGTCTACCTACTTTCCTGCAATATTGAATCTCAATATTGATACGTTCGTAAATCCGAGGCCAACCTTGCGCTTGTTAAATGACGTTATATGTATTTTTACTACGAAATACAATATTGTGAGTTTCATTACTCCCTTTTTATATATATTTTTCGGGTGAGAATACATGCGCTGTTTTATAAATGTTTTACGAAATAGGCACAAGTACTAAAACTAATTCTATGTGGGTTTAAACCAGAAATATACCTTTAGCTTGGTAACATTAAACTACTTGTCTATGTACGTTAGGCATGAATCCTAAAGATAGATCTATTGGGCCTGACAAACCCCATCCTGACTATGGGATGCATTAGTACTTCGAGGTTATTTTAAACACACCTGCTCTAGTGTACTTCCGAGGGTAAAACTTGAACGCTAAGGCTTGTTACCGGGTGCCTACAACTTATAGAATACTTTTATACACTTGCGAGTGTACGGATATTTATGGAAACTGAAATCTTGTGGTCTATTACTATTACAGAAATGATTGATTATGATAAACTAATGAACTCACCAACCTTTTAGTTGACACTTTAAAGCATGTTTATTCTCAGGTATTAAAGAAATCTTCCGCTGTGCATTAGCTCATTTTAAGGATATTACCTGGAGTCATTCATGACATACTTTGAAAGATGTTGCATTCGAATTGTTGAGTTCATCAAGATTAATATTAAGTCAATTATAGTTGGATGTAATATGAAATGGTATGCATGCCGTCAATTTTTGATGTAAAGAAAGTTTGTCTTTTAAAAACAAATGCAATGTTTGTAAAACGTATCATATAGAGGTCAAATACATCGCGATGTAATCAACTATTGTGAATCATTTATAATGTATATGAACGGGTCCTTTCATGTCGTTGGTGGTCGACAACTGTAATCCACGAAATCCTTCGCATTTTTTTTGCTGCTATCGATTCCTTTAAAAATCCAGGACACCCCATGGATTGTTAAGTGTGCTAAGATAATCCAAGTTTTTTCGATTGGGCTTCTTTACATCTTTAATCGGGTTTAATTAAATGTTGGGTTATTAATCTGTATTGGGCTGTATCCTTCCAGTTGGGCCGAACTACACAAAACCGTGTGGACTGTTATAGATAGAACGGGATATATACATTGGGTTATGAATTAATTCGAAAAAATAGAAGTGGCTGAATGGTTAGGGGAATTTTCGTGTGAGCTGGAGGTCGCAGGTTAGAGCCCGGGCAAGGGCATTCATTTTTTTATGTAACCTATTCTTTTTAAGGTAGTAATTATTTCCTTTCTTATTATTATTATCATTATTATTATCATTATTATTATTATTTCTATCATTATCATTATTATTATTAACATTAGTATTATTATTATTATTATCATTATTATTACTTTTAAACATTTTTATTATTATTAACATTATTATTATCTTTAATTATTATTATTATTTTTATCAAAACTATTATTACTTTGGTATTATTTTAACAAACGAATGATATCTAAATAAAAAAATATATTACAAGTAAACTAATAATACATAATAATATATTTTAACATACTAACTAATATATTAGTATTCATATTAATATAACATAAAATATATAATATATATATATATATATATATATATATATATATATATATATATATATATATATATATATATATATATATATATATATATATTATAACAATTTATAAGTAATAATGTAATTAAATATATATAAAGATATAAATCTTAACACATTATAAAATATAAATAAATTTAGTTGATTAAATATTATACGTGTTAATATATATACAAATGATATAGGTTCGTGAATCCGAGGCTAACCCTGCATTGTTCAGTATCGTCGTATGAATATTTTTACTACAAAATATTGTAGAATGAGTTCATTTGATTCCCTTTTACTCTTTACATTTTTAGGACTGAGAATACATGCGCTATTTTTACAACTGCTTTATTAAATGCTTTTGAAATATATTTTTGAACTGCGAATACATGAAATGCTTTTATAAATGTTTGACGAGATAGACACAAGAAAAGTATTCCTCGAATGAATTATGTGGACATGATAATGGCCACCATTGAATTATGTGGACATGATAATTGCCACCATTGAATTATGTGGATGTGATAATTGCCACCAATTGATATGAATATTTTCCCCTGATTATTATTTCTTGGTAACCTAAGAATTAGAATCGGGTATGGCCCTAATTCACGCGAATCCTAAAGGTAGCTACCAGGTTTAACACCCTCACCTAGAATGTTCACTAGACGGAAGAGCTAGTGGGCGTGGTGTTTAGTACTTCGAGGTTTATATATTATGCATACGAGATGGTCTGTTTTTGGGGATATTATTGATGCGCATTATATGTTAAGGTCAGTTACCAAGCCAAGCTATGAAAGCAAAGTGAATGTTATGTATCGAGAGAATGATTTTATACACAGGTTATGTGTATGTTATTTTTGTGCACGAGATATGTGTACAGTTACTAAGATTTATGAAAACTGTATTTAAAAGATATCGCATGTACATTACAGGTGGGTATAGGATTCGGGCCCATTTGTACCATGCAGAATTTAAATCTTGTGGTCTATCAAAATGATGAATTTTATTGTTTTATGATAAATCTATGAACTCACCAACCTTTTGGTTGACACTTGAAAGCATGTTTATTCTCAGGTATGAAAGAAATCTTCCGCTGTGCATTTGCTCATTTTAAAGATATTACTTAGAGTCATTCATGACATATTTCAAAAGACATTCTATTCGAGTCGTTGAGTTCATCAAGATTATTATTAAGTCGGTTATAGTTGGATATATTATGAAATGGTATGCATGCCGTCAACTTTCGATGTAATGAAAGATTGTCTTTTCAAAAACGAATGCAATGTTTGTAAAATGTATCATATAGAGGTCAAGTACCTCGCGATGTAACCAAATGTAATGTATTCGTCCAGATGGATTAGGACGGGTCTTTACAAGCGCAACTGTAGTTTGTTTCTTGCATTGCCAGGTCACCAGCCTTTCACCTAAAAATTGACATCCTCCTAATGTCGCGATTTAGAGAATGTAACAGATAACGAAGAATTCTTTTGGCAGCTGTAAGATGAACTGTATTCGGATTAACTTGATAACGAGCACACAGACATGTTGCGAACATAATATCCGGTCAAGATGTAGTGAGATACATGAGCGATTCGATGATTGCTCGATAGTATGTAGGATCAACAGGCTCCCCTTCATAGTCTAACGAAATACCATGGTTCACAGCTAGCGGGGTCGACACAGGACGTTCTTGGGTCATATCGAAACGTTCGAGTATATCATTTACATACTTTACTTGATGAAGAAAAATTCCATTATCAGTCTGTTCGACTTTTAAACCAATAAAGTAGTGTAAGAGACCCAATTTGCTCATTTTGAATTCATCCTTCATAACCTGCTCGAACTCATCGACGAGTTCCTACTTAGTAGCACCGAAAATAATGTCGTCTACATAGATCTGGACCAAAATAATATCATCATCTTTAATCTTAGTGAACATAGTACAATCTACCGTGCCCATTTGATAACCTTTTTCAATCAGATAACTTGACAAACGTCCATACCAAGCTCTTGGGGCTTGATGTAAACCATATAGGGCTCTTCGTAACAGGTAAACTTTGTCAGGATGAAGATGATCTTCAAAACCCGGTGGTTAATTGACATATACTCTTTCATTTAGCTTGCCATAAAGAAATGCACTCTTAACATCCATTTGAAACACTTTAAACTTCATAAATGAAGCAAAAGTCAGAAAAATGCGAATTACTTCCAATCTGGCAACAGGAGCAAAAACTTCATCATAATCGAATTCGGGATCTTGCTGATAACCTTTAGCAACTAATCTTGCTTTGTTATGGATAACATTGCCATCTTCATCAAACTTGCACTTCCAAACCCACTTGAGATCAATTACTTTAGCACCATGCGGCTTAGTAACTAGCTTTCAAATATTTAAACGATGAAATTGCTGAATCTCTTCTTGCATAGCCATGACCCAGTCAACATGCTTCAAGGCTTCCTTTGTTGTCTTTGGCTCTATTCTAGAAATATGACATGAGTACTTGTAGTATGCAGCAGCAGCTGTCATATGAGTATCAACTTGACCATCAAACTGAACTTGCCTTCTTGTTCTAACACATGCATTTGGATCTCCAATAATATTCTCTCTTGGATGAGCGGCTGTAGTTCTGGGAACTGGTTGTGCGGGAACAGGTATCTCATGATGTAGATTCGTAGTATCACCAATATCTTCATGATTATCAGAACTCTCACTTGAAATATCAGATCCGCATGTATCGTACACTGGATCAATGTCTTGATCTGAATCTTGAACTGGTTCATTGACAGTGGGTAATGGAGTTGGAGTTGGTGTAGATGCAGATACTTCTGATTCATTTTGTAAATCAAATAACATTTGTAACTCAACTTCATTCTCCATTTGATCTGGAGCAAGATTGAATGAATCAATCAGCTCATCATAGTTATAAATCCAAGGATGACTCTTCGGAGCATTCTTCATATAATTCCTCTGGACATCAACTTCAGACCATTCTTCAACACATCTTGTCTCATTGTTGAACACTCGCTTGTTAGGAGAACTATACCCAAGAAATACTCCAGTAACCAATTTTGAATCAAACTTACTTCCTGGTTTTCTTTTCAAGATGGTACATGGTGCACCAAATGGTTCTAGATGCTTTAAAGATGGTTTTCTCCCATGCAATAGCTCAAAGCAAGTTTTACCCAGTCGTTTAACAGTCAGAACTCGATTCATAGTGTAACATGCATTTGCAACTGCTTCACTCCAAAAATGAACAGGTAACGATGAATCTGCTAGCATTGTTCTAGCTGTCTCGATCAATAATCTATTCTTTCTTTCAGCAACATCATTCATCTGAGGAGCGTATGCAGAACTGAACTGCATATTGATACCTTTTTCAATACAGAAACCTGCAAGATACTGATTCTTGAATTCTGTACCATTGTCGCAACGTATCTTCCTTATCTTTAAATTGAAACCTGTCTCTAATCGATTGATTAGCACTTTCAAGTTTTCAAACGTATCGGACTTCTCTTTTAAAAACATTACCCAAGAGAATCTTAAATAATCATCAGTTACGACCAGACAATACTTACTTCCATCAATGCTTTCAAAATGAATTGGACCGAAAAGATCCATATGTAACAATTCAAGTAGAGCAGAGATTGGATTATACTTCACCAGCTTATGAGCTTTCTTGCTCTGCTTACCCTTCTTACATGGCACACATGTTCTTGGAATATGAAAAGATCGAAGATCAACACCTTCTACAAGATTGTTGTGAACCAGATGGTTCATCTTCGAAAAACTTAAATGACCCATGCGTTTGTGCCAAGTAATAGAATCTTATTCAGTCGCTTTAGAAACAAAAGCTTGACGATGTTCAGCAGTTGAAGTAGCAACATTCATATCTAGCATATATAAATCAGCTTGTCTAGGAGCCTTCATCAAGATCATTTCAGGAGGAATCACAGATTCTGGCTTCAAAATATAGCAGAATTTGTCATTAAATGCTACCTTGAAAGATTTTTCACAGATTTGTGAAACCGACAACAAATTGTTTGCAAGCTCTTGACAATTGTTCACTTTGTCGAAACTAACTTTTTCATTCTTCAATAAACCTTGAGCTGAAATGCGACCTCCTTTATCTCCGGCAAAAGCTACATAACCTCCCTTAATTGGGTGTACATCCGAAAGAAGAGATAGCTGTCCAGTCATATGTCTCGAAGCGCCGCTATCCACTATCCAGATGTTGTTTGCAGGTACCCTGGTTTCCTGCATATCACATTAAGAAAATTAATTGATAATGGGAACCCACGCCTGGACGACAGTAGGTTGTCCATTAACACCCATAGCTTGAACTTCCATCCATTTCCCATTTGAGTCAGGTGGAATCTCATCATTAGAAACCGTAAACTTAGACAGTTTTGAAGTAGCAATATTGCTCTTCTGGTTTTTCACATTTTGCTCATTTTTGGAGCGATTCGCTCGTGGTCTGGTACGAGAAAAGTATTTTCGACGACTATCTTTTTGCGAAGGCGATCGTGCCTTTGGTTCAAAAGCTCTACTATGATCACTTGATTTGGCAACTCTTGCTTTAGTATCCTGTTTAGGAACCGTAATCTTCACAAGAGAAATTGACCTATTGAAGTTCTTTCTCTTATACTCTCCATAGACAACTTTTGTCGCATGATTTTTAACACGAACTTCATCATTAATAGGTGAACCTGTTTTATGAGGATAAGATGATCTGCAATCATCATATGTGAGGTCAATCATCTGTCTTGGTGATCTATATCTTCTAGGACAATTAGCAGCAATGTGCCTAAAAATAGCACAACTAAAACATTGACGAAACTCACTATGTGCACTAAATTCATACAAGTTATTAGAATTTGAAGATGACGGATCTTGTGTTCTTACAAACACAGAAGAATCATTTGTTTTATTTCTTGGAACAGGTGTAGGTGTAACGGGAGGAACCGGTCTATTAGCAAATCTAGGATTTCTTAAAATTTTAACAGGACCTTTCGGTGTTCTAACTCTACTTGTCTTAGAGTTATCTCCTAACATAGTTTTCCTATCTTCCTCATGATCTAGAGCACATTCAGCAGTATCATCAGAAGTTGTATTCTTAGTTGAACTACATTTTTTATTCTTTTCAACATAATCTTCATAACTAGGAGGGATACAATCTTCTGGTCGACCGTCAACTACGTTTGCATTAACAAATGTGTTCTGAAAAGGAGGAGATGCAGAACTATATCCTATACCCTTACCCTTGGTGTCATTAAGTTCCATCTTTAATGCATTCCATTGTGACGCACTTGCCCAACATTTCATTTTGATTGAAATTGCCTCTAAATCAACTTTAACACTTTCATTTTCTTTCTTTAGTTCATTAAAGCTTGATTTATGTCAAAGTTATAACATTTAAGATCGTGAAGTTGTTTTTTATAAACTTTGATATGCTCTTTCAATTCATTTTCAACCTTAGTGGTCACATGGTCAGCATGCCATTTTTCTTTCATCTCCACATATGCCTTTGTTAAATTATCTATTGTTATCTTAGATTCAGCACATTTAACACATTCAATAACAGTAGATGGATCAGAAGATACATGTTGAGTGTTATTTGATGAGGAAGTCTCAGCCATAAATGCAAAGTAATCTGTCTTCTTCCCATCATCGAGCTCATCTTCTGATTCTGACGAGTCTATAAGGAACTCTAATGTATCAGCATCTTTACCCAAATGAATCTGCTCAAGTCTGTCCCAAATATCCTTAGCTCTTGTGAAATGGGAAACCTTTTCAAGATCACTTTCTGATAAGCACATCTTCAGTAAATCTACTGCTTGCTTGTTCAATGCTTCAAAATCAGATTGATCTACTCCAGTATGATCAGCTTTATCTTTAACCTCTGATTCTGACTTCTTGTCCGAATCATCAACATCTGAACTTACACTCTCAAGATCTGAACCTTCACCCATAAGAACTAACATTTTCAATTCAGCAGCAAACATTTTACCCCATTTGTCTAGTTCCTTTTCAGCATCAACCAATGTCTCTTCACTCTGATTAGCCTCTAGACTTTCTTCAAACACTGAGGTATCATCATAGTTATTCTTCTAACTGTTGAAGTAGTAGTCCTCTGACGATGTTGGTGAAATACTTCCAGATTCAGGTGTATGAGGAACTGAATCACGTGCCTTCTTGAATTTATCTTTAACCATCTTCTGAATCTTCTCTCTCCGAATGATTCATGACAATTCTTCAGCTCTTTCAGCATAAGCAGTCAGCTTCTCAATTATACTTTGACCAATGACACAGTCTTCTTTTACTTCAGTAATCTTGGCCATGTTAGCTTTAGGTTGTTGATCATCAACATTCAATTTGATAGACCAATCATCATCGACTCCATGAATGACAACTAAAGCTTTGTTCGGACTTTCAACTGTTTCAACTTCATTTACTTTATCAGTAATGTAAATCTCATGCTTTGTAGTTTGACTCTGAGAACTGTAGTTCTGATCCTTGAACTGATTACGATTACCCTGCTACTTCTGTTTTGTGCACTGTCTTAAAAAATGACCTAATTCTCCACAGTTGTAACAAGTAACAGTATTCATATCAAAACCCAGTTTGGTATCTTTGGTCAGACTGATTGGTTTTCCAGTTCGCTCTTCGTAATTTCTAGCTCGTCTCACAAGATTTGTCATACCCCACATAATATCCATCTTTTCTGCTTCATCTTTATCAAGTTGATGATAATCTTCTGTTGTTAGATGAATGTTACCCACATGACCATCAAGATAACTATCATAAGAATTAACAAGGCTTGACAACAAAGCTATATCTTCACTAATATTTTCTTTCCTAGCTTTTCTCAAGTTTTCAATTTTAAGTGCAGAAAGAACATCTGATGCAGTCGGTGTAAATGACTCTGTAGTATTGGAAGTAGTCTGTGATTGAGTATTGAGAGAACATGGTGAAACTTGTGGTGGATACAAAGGTTGTTGAATAGGTACACTGCTAACATTCAAACCATACATATTCTGATTGTTTGTAGCAAAAGCTATTTGAAATGGTGCATAAGCTGACTTAGGCGGTGTGTAACCATTTGGACAATACATTTTAGTGTCTTGAACTTGTTTAGACCTCTTGACTTTGTTTAACAACTCTAGTTCTTCTTCCTGAAGTCTTGTAATAAAAGAGTTCACTGTAGCAGTAGCTAGTTTTCCACTGGTTTTCATAGTTAATACGAAACCATTCCATTCTAAAGGTAATGCTCCAGCTAGACATGTTACTTTGTCTTTTTCAACAATGGTTACATCATGCTTGTGTAGTTCAGCTAGCAAATGACGATATCTTTCAACCAATTCTGTAGTAGACTCTCCAACTTTCCAGTGAAAACGATCAAAATCGGCTTTCAATTCTAAACCTTTTCTAGTTCTGTAAGATGTATTTCCTTCATTAAAAGTACGAAGTGCTTCCCATATCTTGAATGAGTTATCATGACACAGAAATTGATGGAAAATCGGACCATCAAGAGCGCTTGTCAATTTACAATACATCTTCTTTTCCAAGTTATACTCTTCACATTCTTTCGAAGGCATGTTATGTAACGTATACAATTCATTTGTAACAGATGAACGTGGCCATTGAAATTCAGTTTCAATGTACTTCCAAAGCTTCGTGTCCTGACCATCAGACCAAATCTTAAATCTAGACTTCCAAGTAGAATAGTTATCCATATTCATTAACCTCGGACATTTCGTACCACTTCCTGATTCACTCTCAGCAAGGAGTAATCGTTGAGTCATATTCGTAATGCTCTGAACTAACGGTGCAGCCAAGGCGTAATTGTTTGAATTAAACATTTTGAAAATTTTACCAAAGGTAAACCGTGCGGTTCAGGATATCAGCCGTACGAGTGATAGTATCAACCGTACGTGTCACAACCTCAAGCGTACGTGTCACTACTTAAGCGTACGTGTGATAAATCAAGAAAAAGAACCAAACACTAAGTCTCAGACATGCGAGTGATGATCACCCGTGTGATTACTCGTACGTGTCACAGTCAACCGTTTGATCACTCGTGTGATCAGACTAGTCACTTAACCTCAAAAGGTTATGCTCACCCGTGCGTGTGAGTTCACAAGTGATAGTCAACCGTCTGGTCAACCGTACGTGTGATCAAAATTTTTGACCCACTCGTGTGAGCTGCTATTCAGCTGAAATCACCCAAAAATCCTAGAAATTGATGCTAAACCTCAATTTCTTCGTCTACAAGCTGGATTAGCACTAAACTAACATAAACACACTCTCTAAAAACAATTACACACGTAAAAATGATTCCTTTTTGATCAACATCAATTTTAACTCAAAAAATTTAAAATAATAAACTCATTAATCACCAAAAATCACTAGATGATGTTGAAATCACAACCAATGCTCTGATACCAATGATGAAACATGACTAGGAACTTCGAAATCAACATATCGAACCATAACTAGTGAATATTATGAGCTTTTTGGGATTAAATTAGTCAAACCACAACAAGAATTGTGTGATTAGATTAATGCCTAGAGCTATTATTCACTACAGGAGTGATTTGGGTTGAGAGAGAAACGGATTAGGGTTACCAGATCTGAGTGATGTGTGTGTGAGAGAGGCTTAACCTAAAATGAAGAACATAACACATTAAATACCCCTTCTGTTGCATCAACCGTGCGTGCCAGCTATCACTCGTACGAGTGATCAGCCTTAGCTGTACGGGTGATCACTCACTCGTGTCATCTCATTTAGGTTATTTTTGTGACTTAGCTCAGCATCAACCGTGTATATGAGCCTGTCAGCCGTACGAGTGAGGCTTCACTCGTACGTCTGACTAAATCTAACATAGTCAAACATCCTTATCGCGTTCCTGCACTACTTGTAACCACATACAAACAGAGATAGGATAATAACGAGCGATCATGGTAGCCTGTAAACTGTTGTACCTGCAATGGACGTGGGTTAGATGTCTAGGGACTTACATAAAATGCATCAACACTCTTTTTGCTAGAAAAGTTCGATTGGCTCGAACCTTCGAATTTTCTATTAGAAAAAGAGAAATCACTCCTTTTCGGAACCTCCAGCTCAAAACCCCGGTCTAACTCGAACAATTCATCAAAAGACTTAACCATTCTCCGACTAATCTTACGCTTTAACTCATCGCTTAGTGTACGATAAAAATCTAGCATCAATTTGTGGTCATCACCAACATACTCCGGACAAAAACGAATCTTTGCCAAGAAGGTCGACTTGAGAGTAACCAAGTCCATCGAACCTTTTCGCAAATTGTGCAACTTGTCCTGGGTTTTATCAAGGTCGGAAGGAGTTCGGTATTCTTTGAAAAATTCCTTTTTGAACTCTTCCCACGTCAAGCTCATGCATTGCTCTTCACCATAAAACTTAATTTTATCGTCCCACCACAACTTAGCCTCTTCACGCAACATACTAGAACCGTATCTCGTCTTCTTCTCGGGAGGGCATTCGGCGGTACGAAAAGCCCCCTCGATGTCGGAGATCCAACATGTGCTTTTCAATGGATCTCTCACTCCATTAAACATAGGAGGTTGCGCATTCTTGAAATTTTTGTAATGGAAGTCTCGCCTCCCATATCCACCATTACCATCACCCCCTTCGCCCCGAGGATGAATATTTCTAGCTTCTAATGCCTCTTCGATCGCGGCATTCATTCGCTCGTTTATTAACTCAGTTACTTGCCCATCAATCGATTCTTGGAAAACCTTTCGAACATCGTCAAGAAATTCCGCTCTTTGCTTTTTGATGATGGCCTCGACGTTAGCAGTGAATTCGGAGTCCTCGCTAGTACCTCCACCATCGGTATCATGTCCGTTTCTCATCTTCATTCTATAAAATGGAAGAGGTTAAACAACGAAACGAAAAGACATGACACACACACACATACACACACACACACACACACACATATATATATATATATATATATATATATATATATATATATATATATATATATATATATATATATATATATATATATATACACACACACACATATACACCTCAACACCTCATCTTGCTCAAGAATCGTCGTACATCGCTTGTTTGGCATGATTTGCACCTGTAACAATGATAGCTAGTCATTATTACACGAGCACCTCGCATTAACTTACTAGTACAACGTTTATCTCACTTGATGAATTTTAAATACAACACAAAACAAGTAGCGCAAGGTTAGTCCACATAAACCTATGCACTTAACCAAAACCCGGTCCGACCCGCCTCCTACGAGTCCCGCATAAAAGGCACACACGATAAAGTCTAAGTCTAGGCACCTATCTCAAGTCGCCTAAATCCCTTAGACCATGCTCTGATACCACTTGAAACAACCCAACCCGTAACCAACAAGACAAATTTTTTTTAATGCACCATTAGCGCCCAATTAAACGGTTACATAATCCATTTAAACAATATCATAAGTTAAATGTTTACAAATGGTACAAGGCCCTTAACAAATGTAATACAAGTTCGACCCATTCAAAATGATAGTTTTAATCCAAACGACGCTTGAGCATGGTTTGGGGTTAAACTACCCAAATCTCTAGGTCGACTCCTAAAAAGCTCCAACAAGCAACCAAACAAGGGTAACTAATGCCCCATAACCCTCTTCCCCTTCTCCGCACCTGCATCTAAAAAGATAAACAACGAGAGGGGTAAGCTAATGTTTAGTGAATGCAATAATTATACACATACTTATATAACCTACTTACATGCATTCACTTACATCAATTACCGCATACACGCTAGTAATATAGTTAACATACCGTCGCAAAGTATAATGCTAAAAACTCCAACACCCAAGCTAGCACAACAATAGCATATAACTCAGACAATACAATATGCTACGCTACAACACATAATCATGGTTAACCAATCGTACAAAAGGGAACGGTCCTCGTGAATGAACCGCTAGCCACGCAGACGCCACTAGTATGCATCACTAGTCCCTTGGGTGGTATCGCATACCTAAACTTAAAACCCACCCGTCACGTGAAATGTGGTATCACATACCCGAACTTAAAACCCACACTTCACGCCCGCACACACATATGATAATGAGGTATCGTGTACCCGAACTTTAAACCCTCATCCCACGCCAACACGATGTGGTATCTGAAATGTCCCGTTCATATTGATTATAAACGTTCCATATTAATTGATTTTGTTGCGAGGTTTTGACCTCTATATGAGATGTTTTTCAAAGACTGTATTCGTTTTTAAAACAAACCATAACCTTTATTTTATCAACAAGGTTAACAAGACACCACTTAGATTATCCAGAAATGATAATCTACCAATACATATTGGTTTACAAATATTAATATGTTACAACAAAATAAATCTCGAATGCAGTTTTAAATAATATTATACAAGCATGCTGACACCAAATCTTGTCCATATAATAGAATGCAATAGCGGAAGCTCTTAATAATCACCTGAGAATAAACATGCTTTAAACGTCAACAAAAATGTTGGTGAGTTATAGGTTTAACCTATATTTATCAAATCGTAATAATAGACCACAAGATTTCATATTTCAATATACATCCCATACATAGAGATACAAATCATTCATATGGTGAACACCTGGTAACTGACCTTAACAAGATGCATATAGAATATCCCCTATCATTCCGGGACTCCCTTCGGACATGATGAATTCGAAGTACTAAAGCATCCGGTACTTTGGATGGGGCTCGTTGGGCCCAATAGATCTATCTTTAGGATTCGCGTCAATTAGGGTGTCTGTTCCCTAATTCTTAGATTACCAGACTAAAAAGGGGAATATTCAGTTTAATAATCCATCCATAGAATGTAGTTTCATTTACTTGTGTCTATATTGTAAAACATTTATAAAACTGCATGTATTCTCATCCCAAAATATTAGATTTTAAAAGTGGGACTATAACTCACTTTCACATATTTTTACTTCGTCTGGAAGTAAGACTTGGCCACTGGTCGATTCACGAACCTATAACAAATATGTATATATATATATATATATATATATATATATATATATATATATATATATATATATATATATATATATATATATATATATATATATCAAAGTATGTTCAAAATATATTTACAACATTTTTAATACATTTTGATGTTTTAAGTTTATTAAGTCAGATGTCCTTGTTAGTAACCTACAACTAGTTGTCCACAGTTAGATGTACAGAAAATAAAGCAATATATATTATCTTGAATCAATCCACGACCTTGTGTATACAAACCTCAGGCTAGATCACAACTCAAAGTATATATAATATTTTGGAATCAACCTCAACCCTGTATAGTTAACTCTAGCATTACTGCATATAGAGTGTCTATGGTTGTTCCGAAATATATATATATTGATGGATCGATATGATATGTCAAAACATTGTATTCGTGTCTATGGTATCCTAAAATAACATAATATATTAGAATACATGTATAATACAATATGAGTTAGCTAGGATATGAATAATATAGATTTGTTACCAATTTTCACGTAGCTACAACAAGAAAAATTATCCAATATTGTTTTACCCATAACTTCTTCGTTTTAAATCCGTTTTGAGTGTTTAAAGTTGCTATGGTTTCATATTGAACTTAAGTTTATGAATCTAAACAGAAAAAATATAAGTTTATAGTCATAAATACAGGTTACAAGTCGTTTTTGTAAAGGTAGTCATTTTAGTCGAAAGAACGACGTCTAGATGACCATTTTGGAAAACATACTTTCACTTTGAGTTTAACCATGATTTTTGGATATAGTTTTATGTTTATAAGAAAAATCATTTTCTCAGAAGAACAACTTTTAAATAAAATTTTATCATAGTTTTTAACTAACTAACCCAAAACAGCCCGCGGTGTTACTACGACGGCGTATATCCGGTTTTACGGTGTTTTTCGTGTTTCCAGGTTTTAAATCATTAAGTTAGCATATCATATAGATATAGAACATGTGTTTAGTTGATTTTAAAATTCAAGTTAGAAGGATTAACTTTATTTGCCTACAAGTTTAGAATTAACTAAACTATGTTCTAATGATTACAAGTTTAAATCTTCGAATAAGATAGTTTTATATGTATGAATCGAATGATGTTATGAACATCATTACTACCTTAATTTTAGTAGGTAAACCTAATATAAATGAGAAAAATATATCTAACTTCAAAGGATCCTTGGATGGCTTGAAAGTTCTTGAAGCAGAATCATGACACGAAAACAAGTTCAAGTAAGATTTCCACTCGAAATAAGATTGTTATAGTTATAGAAATTGAATCAAAGTTTGAATATGAGTATTACCTTATATTAGAAAGATATATTACTGTAAATAAGAAAGATTTCTTGAGGTTGTATGATCACTTTACAAGATTGGAAGTAAGCTAGCAAACTTGGAAGTATTCTTGATTTTATGAAACTAGAACTTATAGAATTTATGAAGAACACTTAGAACTTGAAGATAGAACTTGAGAGAGATCAATTAGATGAAGAAAATTGAAGAATGAAATTGTTTGTAGGTGTTTTTGGTCGTTGGTATATGGATTAGATATAAAAGATGTGTAATTTTGTTTACTTGTAAATAAGTCATGAATGATTACTAATATTTTTGTAATTTTTTGAGATATTTCATGCTAGTTGCCAAATGATGGTTCCCACATGTGTTAGGTGACTCACAAGGGCTGCTAAGAGTTGATCATTGGAGTGTATATACCAATAGTAAATACATTTAGAAGCTGGGTATTGTACGAGTACGAATACGAGTGCATACGAGTAGAATTGTTGATGAAAATGAATGAGGATGTAATTGTAAGCATTTTTGTTAAGCAGAAGTACTTTGATAAGTGTCTTGAAGTCTTTCAAAAGTGTATGAATACATATTAAAACAATTCATGTATATACATTTTAACTGAGTCGTTAAGTCATCGTTAGTCGTTACATGTAAGTGTTTTTTTGAAACCTTTAGGTTAACGGTCTTGTTAAATGTTGTTAACCTATTGTTTATTATATCTAAAGAGATGTTAAATTATTACATTATCATGATATTATGATGTATTAATATATCTTAATATGATATATATACAATTAAATGTCGTTACAACAATAATCGTTACATATATGTCTCGTTTCGAAATCCTTAAGTTAGTAGTCTTGTTTTTACATATGTAGTCCATTGTTAATATACTTAATGATATGTTTACTTATCATAATACCATTTTAACTATATATATATCCACATATATGACATCATATAGTTTTTACAAGTTTTAACGTTCGTGAATCACCGGTCAACTTGGGTGGTCAATTGTCTATATGAAACCTATTTCAATTAATCAAGTCTTAACAAGTTTGATTGCTTAACATGTTGAAAACACTTAATCATGTAAATAACAATTTTATTTAATATATATAAACATGGAAAAGTTCGGGTCACTACAGTACCTACCCGTTAAATAAATTTCGTCCCGAAATTTTAAGCAGTTGGAGGTGTTGACGTATCTTCTGGAAATAAGTGCGGGTATTTCTTCTTCATCTGATCTTCTCATTCCCAGGTGAACTTGGGTCCTCTATGAGCATTCCATCAAACCTTAACAATTGGTATCTTGTTTTGCTTAAGTCTTTTAACCTCACGGTCCATTATTTCGACGGGTTCTTCGATGAATTGAAGTTTTTCGTTGATTTGAATTTCGTCTAATGGAATAGTGAGATCTTCTT
The DNA here is from genome assembly GCF_046630445.1 of Rutidosis leptorrhynchoides. Taxonomy (NCBI): domain Eukaryota; kingdom Viridiplantae; phylum Streptophyta; class Magnoliopsida; order Asterales; family Asteraceae; genus Rutidosis; species Rutidosis leptorrhynchoides. The sequence continues at coordinate 202,183,535 of NC_092338.1, forward strand.
TAGGAAAACATTTCTTCAAATTCGACACGTGGAAAGTGTTATGTACAGCTGCGAGTTGTTGAGGTAACTCAAGTCGGTAAGCTACTGGTCCGACACGATCAATAATCTTGAATGGTCCAATATACCTTGGATTTAATTTCCCTCTTTTACCAAAACGAACAACGCCTTTCCAAGGTGCAACTTTAAGCATGACCATCTCTCTAATTTCAAATTCTATATCTTTTCTTTTAATGTCAGCGTAGCTCTTTGTCGACTTTAGGCGGTTTTCAACCGTTGTTGAATTTGGATGATCTTCTCGGTAGTTTCTTGTATTATCTCCGGACCCGTAATCTGTCTATCCCCCACTTCACTCCAACTAATCGGAGACCTACACTTTCTACCATAAAGTGATTCAAACGGTGCCATCTCAATGCTTAAATGGTAGCTGTTGTTGTAGGAAAATTCTGCTAATGGTAGATGTCGATCCCAACTGTTTCCGAAATCAATAACACATGCTCGTAGCATGTCTTCAAGCGTTTGTATCGTCCTTTTGCTCTGCCCATTAGTTTGTGGATGATAGGTAGTACTCATGTCTAGACAAGTTCCTAATGCTTGCTGTAATGTCTGCTAGAATCTTGAAATAAATCTTCCATCCCTATCAGAGATAATAGAGATTGGTGTTCCATGTATGGAGACGACTTCCTTCAAATACAGTCGTGCTAACTTCTCCATCTTGTCATCTTCTCTTATTGGCAGGAAGTGTGCTGATTTGGTGAGACGATCAACTATTACCCAAATAGTATCAAAACCTCTTGCAGTCCTTGGCAATTTAGTGATGAAATCCATGGTAATGTTTCCCCATTTCCATTCCGAGATTTCGGGTTGTTGAAGTAGACCTGATGGTTTCTGATGCTCAGCTTTGACTTTAGAACACGTCAAACGTTCTCCTACATATTTAGCAACATCGGCTTTCATACCCGGCCACCAAAAATATTTCTTGAGAACCTTGTACATCTTCCCCGTTCAAGGATGTATTGAGTATCTGGTTTTATGAGCTTCTCTAAGTACCATTTCTCTCATATCTCTAAATTTTGGTACCCAAATTCTTTCAACCCTATACCGGGTTCCATCTTCCCGAATATTAAGATGCTTCTCCGATCCTTTGGGTATTTCATCCTTTAAATTTCCTTCTTTTAAAACTCCTTGTTGCGCCTCCTTTATTTGAGTAGTAAGGTTATTGTGAATCATTATATTCATAGCTTTTACTCGAATGGGTTCTCTGTCCTTTCTGCTCAAGGCGTCCGCTACCACATTTGCCTTCCCCGGGTGGTTACGAATCTCAAAGTCGTAATAATTCAACAATTCAATCCACCTGTGCTGCCTCATGTTCAGTTGTTTCTGATTAAATATGTGTTGAAGACTTTTATGGTCATTATATATAATACTTTTGACCCCATATAAGTAGTTCCTCTAAGTTTTTAATGCAAAAACAACCGCGCCTAATTCCATATCATGCGTCGTATAATTTTGCTCGTGAATCTTCAATTGTCTAGACGCATAAGAAATTACTTTCATTTGTTGCATTAATACACAACCGAGACCTTGCTTTGAGGCGTCACAATATATCACAAAATCATCATTCCATTCAGGTAATGACAATATAGGTGCCGTAGTTAACTTTTTTTTAACAATTGAAACGCTTTTTCTTGTTCATCTTTCCATTCAAATTTCTTCCCTTTATGCGTTAATGCAGTCAAGGGTTTTGCTATTCTGGAAAAGTCTTGGATGAACCTTCTGTAGTAACCAGCCAATCCTAAAAATTGGCGTATATGCTTCGGAGTTTTTAGGATTTCTCACTTTTCAACGGTTTCAATCTTTGCTGGATCCACCTGAATACCTTCTTTGTTCACTATGTGACCGAGAAATTGAACTTCTTCCAACCAAAATGCACACTTTGAAAACTTAGCGTACAATTTTTCCTTCCTTAACAAATCTAGTACTTTTCTCAAATGTTCTTCATGCTCTTGGTCATTCTTTGAGTAAATAAGAATGTCATCGATGAAAACAATGACAAACTTGTCAAGGTATGGTCCACACACTCGGTTCATGAGGTCCATGAACACAGCTGGTGCGTTGGTCAACCCAAACGGCATAACCATAAACTCATAATGACCGTAACGCGTCCTAAAAGCAGTCTTTGGAATATCATCCTCCTTCACCCGCATTTGATGATACCCAGAACGTAAATCAATCTTCGAATAAACTGACGAGCCTTGTAGTTGATCAAATAAGTCATCGATTCTCGGTAGTGGGTAGCGGTTCTTGATGGTAAGTTTGTTCTACTCTCGGTAGTCAATACACAACCTAAATGTACCATCCTTCTTCTTGACAAACAAAACAAGAGCTCCCCATAGTGATCTACTTGGTCGAATGAAACCACACTCTAAAAGTTCTTGTAACTGACTTTGTAATTCTTTCATTTTGCTGGGTGCGAGTCTGTATGGAGCACGAGCTATTGGTGCAACTCCTGGTACAAGATCTATTTGAAATTCAACGGATCGATGTGGGGGTAATCCCGGTAATTCTTTCAGAAATACATCGGGAAATTCTTTTGCAATAGGAACATCACTGATGCTCTTTTTTCAGGTTTAACTTCCTTGATGTGTGCTAGAATGACGTAACAACCTTTTTCTTATTAGTTTTTGCGCCTTCAAACTACTAATAAGATTTAATTTCGCATTGTTCTTTTCTTCGTACACCATTAAAGGTTTTCCCTTTTCACGCATAATGTGAATCGCATTTTTGTAACAAACGACCTCTGCTCTCACCTTTTTCAACCAGTCCATGCCAATTATTACATCAAAACTCCCTAACTCGACTGGTATTAAATCAATTTTAAACGTTTCATCCCCCAGTTTAATTTCTATATCCCGACATATATTATCTACTGAAATTAATTTACCGTTTGCTAATTCGAGTAAAAATTTACTATCCAAAGGCGTCAATGGGCAACTTAATTTTGCACAAAAATCTCTACTCATATAGCTTCTATCCGCACCCGAATCAAATAAAACATAAGCAGATGTATTGTCAATAAGAAACGTACCCGTAACAAGCTCCGGGTCTTCCTGCGCTTCTGCTGCATTAATATTGAAAACTCTTCTGCGGCCTTTCCCATTAGTATTCCCTTGGTTTGGGCAATTTCTAATAATGTGGCCCGGTTTTCCACATTTATAACAAACTACGTCGGCATTATTTGTTCCGACCTTATTTGTTTCTTTATTTTTGTTGTTCTTTGGTCCGTAAATCTCACATTTTTCCGCACCATGACCACTTCTCTTACACTTGGTGCAAACTGTTGTCCAAAACACATTCGGATGGTACTCTGCACACCTGAAGCATGGTTGTTTCTGTTGTTTGTTGTTATTGAGGTTGTTGTTGGAATTGTTATTGTTGTTAAAACGGTTGTTGTAGTTGTTGTTGTTGTTGGGACGTTTGTTGTAGTTATTGTTAGGATTGCGGTTATTTTTGCGATTGTTGTTGCGGTTGTGGTTGTAATTGTTATTGTTGTTGTACTGGTGACTCTTGTCACCGTTTTCCTCCCACTTCCTCTTGAGTTGTTTCGTGTTGGCTTCTTCGGCTGCCTGTTCTTTAATTCTCACCTCAATCTAATTTATGAGTTTATGAGCCATTCGACTTGCCTTATGTATGGAAGCGGGCTTGTGTGAACTCACATCTTCTTGAATCCTTACTGGTAACCCTTTTACAAATGCGTCGATCTTCTCTTCTTCATCTTCGAACGCTCCCGGACACAATAGGCACAACTCTGTGAATTGTCATTCATATGTGGTAATGTCAAATCCTTGCGTTCGTAACTCTCTAAGTTCTACCTTGAGCTTATTGACTTCGTTTCTAGGACGGTACTGCTCGTTCATCAATTGCTTGAATGCCGACCACGGTAGTGCGTAGGCAGCATTTTGTCCTACCTGTTCAAGATAGGTGTTCCACCACGTTAACGCAGTACCTGTGAAGGTATGCGTAGCGTACTTAACTTTGTCCTCTTCAGTACACTTACTTATGGCAAACACCGATTCGACCTTCTCGGTCCACCGTTTCAATCCAATTGGTCCTTCGGTTCCATCAAATTCCAAAGGTTTGCAGACAGTGAATTCTTTGTAGGAGCATCCTACACGATTTCTTGTGGAATTAGTTCCACTGCTAGATCCAGAGTTATTGTTATTTTGTATCGCAGCCTATACTGCGGCTATATTTGCTGCAAGGAAAGCACGGAAGTCTTCCTCGCTCATATTCAAATTCTGACGAGTCGCTGGTGCCATTTCCTTCAAAAATAACCCAAAAGAATTGAGTTAATCATATAGAATTTAAGAGTAGTCAATAGTATTTCGTAGCATAATATGAACTTATTTATAAAAGCTTTTTCTTCATATTAGCATTTTATAGTTTTAATTCGGGTAGTACCTACCCGTTAAATTCATACTTAGTAGCTATTATACAATTCAACTACTACGATTCTATATGAAAAACTTATTACAATAATATTTCGCATTCAAACTTTTATACAATATTTTACAAACATACAATACCACTATTATACATATAGGATCAAATATAGCACATAATAACTTGCTACACGCAGCTATAAAGGTAATTCTAATTAATACGCAAGTTGTTTAGCAAAGGCAATAAAGACTCATAATTCATAAGTCCAGAAACAGGTCATGCATTCTAGTTTTACTAAAACGAATTCCCATCCTTGATCTTGTGGAAAGTAACTGTTATGACCATTGGCTAGGCAGCAAGTTGTAATGTCGTCAAAAGGATGAGGGTTTCGTAATGCCCAACAGCCTCGTAGCAATCTAAAAACCTTGTTTCTTACCCCAACTACTGAGTCCGTCACTTGTGGGAATGTTTCATTTAATAGTTGTAATCCGATGTTCTTTTTCTCACTTTGGTAAGAAGCGAACATCACTAACCCGTAAGCATAACATGCTTCTTTATGTTGCATGTTAGAAGCTCTTTCTAATTCACGAAATCCTATGTTGGGATATGTTGAGTCAAAATAGGTTCTTAACCCGTAGCGAAAAATTGCATTTGGGTTCCCCGCTTTAACGCTTTAAAGAAAACACGGCGTAACTTACGGTCTCCCCAATGTGATATACCCCACCTATCAAAGAAAACCCTTTTATAAACTAAGGCATTTCTGGAAAGTCTTTCAAATATTTGACAAGTTAATTTCGCCATAACTAATTGTGCTGATGAATTCTGACCGACTCTAGACAAGATTTCATCAATCATATCCTCTGGTAGGTCTTCTAAAATATTCGGTTGTTTACCCTTAACGTCCATCTTGTGTTTTTATACTGTAAAAATAGACGAGGGTTAGATTCATAAAAGATAATTAACAAATAATACAAGAAATTTTATATTTATAAAAAAAAAAAGCACAAGCACACTATATTACATATATTACAAAACATGATTACAACTCTTTAATCCGACTCACTCGTTTCTTCTTCTCCGGACTTGGTTTGTTTTGCTAATTTCCTAGGGATATATGATGCTCCCCTAATACGAGCTGTCATTTTCCACAATGGTTTGAAAAACCTGGTGGTTTAGAGGTTCTCGGGTTATTGTTACATTTTAGGAAATACGGACGTTGCAGATACATATAAAGTTCATCGGGGTTCGAATCAGGTTTATCTATTTTTATACCTTTTCCCTTATTATTTTCTTTTGCTTTATTAAATTGGGTCGAGGTAATTTCTATGACATCATCGGAATCCTCATCAGGATCCGATTCATTGAAAAATTGGTAATCTTCCGAATATTTTGCTTCCTCGGCGGAAACACCATTGACCATTATTGACATTGGTCCGTTGGTTGAGGATTTTTTTTATTTAACCGATTTACTGTAGGTATCAATATTTCTTCCTCCGGAACCTCTTCTTCTTCCGGTTCTTCCTCTTCCGGTTCCTCCTCTTCCGGTTCCTCCTCTTCCGGTTCCTCCTCTTCCGGTTCCTCTTCTTCCGGTTCCTCTTCGGGAATTTGTGAATCTTTTCAAAGTATATTCGACTCTTCATTATTATTAGGTGAGTCGATGAGATTTGTACTAGAGGTAGACATCTATCACACGATATCAAACACGTTAAGAGATTAATATATCACATAATATTTACATGTTAATAATATATAGTTTCCAACAAAAAAGTTAAGCAATAGTTTTTTGAAGAAAAACACGGTCGAAGACCAGACTCACTAATGCATCCTAACAAACTCGGTAAGACACACTAATGCAAAAATTCTGGTTCTCTAACACCAACGCTCGGATACCAACTGAAATGTCCCGTTCATATTGATTATAAACGTTCCATATTAATTGATTTTGTTGCGAGGTTTTGACCTCTATATGAGACGTTTTTCAAAGACTACATTCATTTTTAAAACAAACCATAACCTTTATTTTATCGACAAGGTTAACAAGACACCACTTAGATTATCCAGAAATGATAATCTAACAAATATCACACTTACACACTACAAATACATATTGGTTTACAAATATTAATATGTTACAACAAAATAAATCTCGAATGCAGTTTCAAACAATATTATACAAGCATGCTGACACCAAATATTGTCCATATAATAGCATGCAACAACGGAAGCTCTTAATAATCACCTGAGAATAAACATGCTTTAAACGTCGACAAAAATGTTGGTGAGTTATAGGTTTAACCTATATTTATCAAATCGTAATAATAGACCACAAGATTTCATATTTCAATATACATTCCATACATAGAGATAAAAATCATTCATATGGTGAACACCTGGTAACCGACCTTAACAAGATGCATATAGAATATCCCCTATCATTCCAGGACTCCCTTCAGACATGATGAATTTGAAGTACTAAAGCATCCGGTACTTTGGATGGGGCTCGTTGGGCCCAATAGATCTATCTTTAGGATTCGCGTCAATTAGGGTGTCTGTTCCCTAATTCTTAGATTACCAGACTAAAAATGGGCATATTCAGTTTAATAATCCAGCCATAGAATGTAGTTTCATTTACGTGTGTCTATTTTGTAAAACATTTCTAAAACTGCATGTATTCTCATCCCAAAATATTAGATTTTAAAAGTGGGACTATAACTCACTTTCACAGATTTTTACTTCGTCGGGAAGTAAGACTTGGCCACTGGTCGATTCACTAACCTATAACAAATATGTATGTATATATATATATATATATATATATATATATATATATATATATATATATATATATATATATATATATATATATATATATATATATATATATATATATATATATATATATATATATATATATATCAAAGTATGTCCAAAATATATTTACAACATTTTTAATACGTTTTGATGTTTTAAGTTTATTAAGTCAGCTGTCCTTGTTAGTAACCTACAACTAGTTGTCCACAGTTAGATGTACAGAAAATAAAGGAATATATATTATCTTGAATCAATCCACAACCTCGTGTATACAAGCCTCAGGCTATATCACAACTCAAAGTATATATAATATTTTGGAATCAACCTCAACCCTGTATAGCTAACTCCAACATTCCTGCATATAGAGTGTCTATGGTTGTTCCGAAATATATATATAGATGGGTCGATATGATATGTCAAAACATTGTATTCGTGTCTATGGTATCCCAAGATTACATAATATATTAGAATACATGTATAATACAATATGAGTTAGCTAGGATATGATTAATATAGATTTGTTACCAATTTTCACGTAGCTACAACAAGAAAAATTATCCAATCTTGTTTTACCCATAACTTCTTCGTTTTAAATCCGTTTTGAGTGTTTCAAGTTGCTATGGTTTCATATTGAACTTAATTTTATGAATCTAAACAGAAATATTATAAGTTTATAGTCAGAAATACAGGTTACAAGTCATTTTTATAAAGGTAGTCATTTCAGTCGAAAGAACGACGTCTAGATGACCATTTTGGAAAACATACTTCCACTTTGAGTTTAACCATGATTTTTGGATATAGTTTCATGTTCATAAGAAAAATTATTTTCCCAGAAGAACAACTTTTAAATCAAAGTTTATCATAGTTTTTAACTAACTAACCCAAAACAGCCCGCGGTGTTACTACGACGGCGTATATCCGGTTTTACGCTGTTTTTCTTGTTTTCAGGTTTTAAATCATTAAGTTAGCATATCATATAGATATAGAACCTGTGTTTAGTTGATTTAAAAGTCAAGTTAGAAGGATTAACTTTATTTGCGAACAAGTTTAGAATTAACTAAACTATGTTCTAGTGATTACAAGTTTAAATCTTCGAATAAGATAGTTTTATATGTATGAATCGAATGATGTTATGAACATCATTACTACCTTAATTTTAGTAGGTAAACCGACTGGAAAATGAGAAAAATAGATCTAGCTTCAAAGGATACTTGGATGGCTTGAAAGTTCTTGAAGCAGAATCATGACTCGAAAACAAGTTCAAGTAAGATTTCCACTCGAAATAAGATTGTTATAGTTATAGAAATTGAATCAAAGTTTGAATATGAGTATTAACTTGTATTAGAAAGATATCTTACTGTAAATAAGAATGATTTCTTGAGGTTGGATGATCGCTTTACAAGATTGGAAGTAAGCTAACAAACTTGGAAGTATTCTTGATTTTATGAAACTAGAACTTATAGAATTTATGAAGAACACTTAGAACTTGAAGATAGAACTTGAGAGAGATCAATTAGATGAAGAAAATTGAAGAATGAAATTGTTTATAGGTATTTTTGGTCGTTGGTATATGGATTAGATATAAAGGATGTGTAATTTTGTTTACTTATAAATAAGTCATGAATGATTACTAATATTTTTGTAATTTTATGAGATATTTCATGCTCATTGCCAAATGATGGTTTCCACATGTGTTAGGTGACTCACAAGGGCTGCTAAGAGCTGATCATTGGAGTGTATATACCAATAGTAAATACATTTAGAAGCTGGGTATTGTACGAGTACGAATACGAGTGCATACGAGTAGAATTGTTGATGAAAATGAATGAGGATGTAATTGTAAGCATTTTTTTTTTAAGTAGAAGTACTTTGATAAGTGTCTTAGAGTCTTTAAAAAGTGTATGAATACATATTAAAACACTACATGTATGTACATTTTAACTGAGTCGTTAAGTCATCGTTAGTCGTTACATGTAAGGGTTGTTTTGAAACCTTTAGGTTAACGATCTTGTTAAATGTTGTTAACCCATTGTTTATTATATCTAAAGAGATGTTAAATTATTACATTATCATGATATTATGATGTATTAATATATCTTAATATGATATATATACAATTAAATGTCGTTACAATGATTATCGTTACATATATGCCTCGTTTCGAAATCCTTAAGTTAGTAGTCTTGTTTTTACATATGTAGTTCATTGTTAATATACTTAATGATATGTTTACTTATCATAATACCATGTCAACTATATATATATATATCCATATATATGACATCATATAGTTTTTACAAGTTTTAACGTTCGTGAATCACCGGTCAACTTGGGTGGTCAATTGTCTATATGAAACCTATTTCAATTTGATTGCTTAACATGTTGGAAATACTTAATCATGTAAATAACAATTTCATTTAATATATATAAACACGGAAAAGTTCGGGTCACTACAGTATCGCATACCCGAACTTAAAACCCACATCGCATTTCGCACAAGTAAATACATTACATATGCACATGTATAATTATTCCACTCACCTTATCGCCTTTGGTGAACTAGGAATCAAGCTCGCAACCTTCAATGTAATGCACCTATCACATTATGCATTTAATTAACATACAAACTAGTGAAATTAACCACCAACACTTAACTCTTGAGCATTTAATGACCCAAATGCATTAAATGACTCACCTACACCAAAATCGCCCATTAATGGCCATGACTCATCATAAATTACTAAGAATTAGTGATTAGAGTCTACTAACGCTAACTAACACAACTTATAGGCATTTCATACCCACCTCACCCAACTAGGTCAACAATCACCCATGTAACCCATGTTAGATACTTATACATACAAATTTGGTCAAACTTAACCCATTAACAATCTTCCATCATTTTATAAGTGTTTTAGTGATTAACAACTTAATTAACACTTATAAATCTCACTTTACATGACCAGACCCTAGATCAACACCATTTGGGTTTCCTTGCTTCAAATTAACCCAATTTCACCCATTAAACCCCCAAATGGGTCGTACAAGTTTCAAATGACCAAACCCTAGCCATAAATTAACTAAAACTTAAAACATGGAGCTAAGACTTACCAATACTATCCACTTGTAGCTAAGAACAAGGGTAACAATATTACTTCTTACTCCAAAGATCAAATCTCAAATCTTCACTCTCAAATCTCACTTTGAAATCAAATGGATTTTATTGTTTTGAGAGGAAGTAGAGAAAGAAAATGGAAAAGAAATGAATAATGATGGATAAGTGGTTGAGATTTAATGTCCCAATCAGATCCATATGCAAAAGATGAATTTACCCTTAAACCACACTTTTTAAAAGCTGAAAAATGGATCAGCACGCCAGTAAGGTCGCGGCGCGACCCACATTGTCGCGGCGCGGCACTTGACATGAATTTCGAGCTGTCTAAATCTACTCCTGATCCTGGTTTGCGTTCATTGTCGCGGCGCGACCTACCCCTCCGCGGCGCGACATTAGGCTTCACCTGAACATTATTTTGACAACTTAACTAATCATAGTTTATACGCCTCGTACACTCCATTTCCTCTTCATATATTCGACTAGACTTCACCACATAGTCTCACATGACTTACTACACTCCTAACCATGTGTATACTCATACACATATACATTCTCATGCGTTATATATATAAATATACATATCTCGTATACAACAAATTAACACTTTAATTCATTTAATCACATAAACAAACGAAATATAACGTACTAACGATTAAACATGTACCTTAATTCACGTACAGGAAAAGCGGGATGTTACATGATTGCTTGTTGAGAGCTTTTGATTTCTTTCAACATATGTGCCCATTTTCACTTTCTTTGAGGGGGAGCTTGACAGATCATATACAAGGGTTTCCTTTAGTTTGTATAGGATTTGACGTTATTTTTGTGCTAAAACCATATGTTGTTAGGGTTTTCAGCTTTCATACATGTAGCTTCTGTGCTTGGTAATGAAATAAGTTGTGTTTGTCTTCTGTCTTGAAATAAACTTCTACACGGGATGACAAATATGCTGCTTTTGTTTCTGTCGTTGTCTTTATTCTGACATACTTTTGTAATTTTTGTAACTGTAACTGTTGAATTATCCATGAATCCCCCTGGCTTTCATTTGCATGCTCAAAACGAAGACCCGTCATATTATGCTCATGCTTTCTATGTCACCGAGTAGCTCTTGTTAGTTTAATCTTGAAGATTTAGTCGAGGGCTAACTTGAATTTACCGGGAAGGACGAGTTTGTCTGATTGTTTTCTAAGCTCGATGTTTAACTATGATGTTGACAAAGATATCATCTTTAAAGGGTCTTCCCCGGATATGTTGGGATCTGTTTCTACCCTTCCCGTTGGTGAGGCATGAGTTGCTCGGGTCCGAGCCCTCGCGGCTTGTACTACTTTTATCATGGTCGGTCTTAGCCGGGAAAAGCAGCTTGTCATGACCCAGGATTTTATCACTTGGGATCTGTAAGTGAATCTGGAGGTTGCTTTTGGGGAGCCTGGCCGGTTAAGGTTTGAGCCTTCGTCTTCTCTGAAAAGGTGTATGGTCTCGCCATTTGTAATGGGGCCATTTGGTTTTCATTTAAAGTGGTTTGGCGCTGCTGGCGCGTCTGATACGTTTCAGCTTGTATGGAAGCATCATCTTAGATCCGACCTTGTTCTTTAATCCAGAAATGTGTTATAAGGTCAGGGTGATTGCCTTTCAGGAGATTCGTACGACACAGGCAGCGGTGAATAACATCCTATTAAATGATTCAAGAGTTTTGCGTGCCGAGGAGAGTACAACGGTCAACCAATTGTTAGAATATAAGTTCTAAGTTGTTTTGTTGGTCATTTGTATTGTATCCGAGGTATGTATATCAGATGCAAGTTTTTGTAATGGTTACGCTATTTTGGCTGTGTAACCATATGGATATTTATGTGATTATCATAGTTTCTTGATGAACTAGTTCATTTCTTCGTATGTATGTCTAGAATACATTTGTGTTAGATATGGCGTGTATACCGTGCAGTCACGCATGTTTATACAATCTACTCATTGGCCGTTTATCAGTATAAACTTGTACCGACTAGGTCTAGACAATCACCTCTTAAGGGGGTACAAAATAACTTGCATGGGACTTATGTGTATGTCGGAATCCGTCTGCCACTAGTCGATAATTGCTGTGTAAACATCGTTGTAAATAAAATAACGACTAAGTTATTGTAAATGGTAAAATTCTTTAATTCATTCCTTAAAAAGGAAAATCATACATAGATTCTTTATTGAAAAAGAAAAGACATAAACGTCAAGATAACCATGGGTTGAAGTGATCAGTTTTAATCACGGTATCAATCTAAATCTTAGTTGTGTCACTTAGCCACTTTTGTTTCCTTCAACCGTTGTCTTGTCTCGGTTAGAGCTCTCACAGCTTTCAGTCCTGTGACGTTTGAGTGTCGGACTGAAGTGTTCAGCCTTTTCGTACACACTATTAAATGGTTTTTCCCTTCCCGACCAGTGACGCTAGCCAGCAATAGCCTTCTCTGCCTTATCAACGATGACCTGATTTTTACCACTAAAGTGTGCTGAAGGGGAGAAAAAGTTAGCCTTTTCAGAACAGATACACGTTTTTCCTCCATGACATGTGGCGTCTCCCATGATTCGGCGCATTGCCTATCTCAAATGCACTTGTTCCTGGGGAAAGGGTGTCGGGTGGATTTAACCATTACCACACCTTGCCGGGTTGGTAGTTTGAGTATACCATGAGCGGTAGAGGCTATTGCACCAAACTTCCTGAAGAACTGTCTTCCCAGTATCACATTCATAGCAGTCACAGATTTGATGACATAAAAGTTGATTACATCACTACGGAGGTAGGGTTGAATACCCACCGTGACAGTTGCCTTGAGTTTACCTATTGGTTCTTCATTGGAACCTGTGAACCCAGAAATGATAGCATTAGATTGTCTCATCTTCCTTCCGACAAAATTTGGAAGTTTTGAAAGGAAATGGGCATACATGACTTCAACTTCACTTCCCGTGTCAGTATACATTTCGCTGACCGGGAACCCATCTATCAGGCTGGTAATGACTACCGGTTCATTCCAAGAGTATTGTGGCGGTAGTCTCGGGAATGTGATGGCAACATTATACCAAGAGCTCTGCGGGACAAACTCGTCCTTCTCAACATTGATCATGTTAATGACAACTTTATCTTTTGCCTTCTCACGTTTCTTACAGTCTTGTTTTTGCCAACTGAATGTTTTGTTGGGATCAGCCTTTTTGAACTTCCGTCCTGACAACAAGTGATTAAGTTCTCCTGCCTTGATTTTAGCGATGATTTCTCGTATTAACGCTTTGCATTCATCGGTGTCATGACCATTGTCTTCATGTAACTCACAATACTTGTCTGACTTTTGACCGTCCCGTTTTTCTAGTGGTGCCGGAGCGGTAAACTTTGCCTTCACGGGTTTCGTTAACAGTATCTCCCTTGGGGTTTTGGAAAGGCTGTCGATCAGGAACCCTTTATCATATGGTTTCCGACTACTCCTGTCATGCCTGTAGCTATCATGGCTTTTTCCATGAATGTTGTGGTTTTTGTGATGGCTTTCACTGCGCCTGCTGCTGTCACGTCGGTGCGTGCTATCGCTTCACCTCTCCTCTTCCCTTTTATTCTCTTCCCGGTGATACCCAGCCTGTCTCTCCCTCCCCGAGTGTTGGTATTGCCTTGCTACCGTTACGGCATCTGCAAATGTACCCGGGATGTTCCATCGGAGTTCAGATACAAGCAATGGGTGTGCATCTTTGTCCAGACATGTTATGAATCATGAAATCTGCTGCGTTTCCGGGAGCCCTGGGATTTTTTGAAACTCCAGCATATACCTTGTGATGAAGCTTTCAATTTTCTCTCCCCGGTATATTGGGATTTTGTGAGCATACAGGTGTGTATACGTGTGTCGGTGGAGGTTCTGATATTGCATGAAAAACTTTTCCCGTAAGTCTACGAATCATGTGATTCCGTTAGGTGGTAATTTTGCGAACCATTCCCTGGCAGCCGACTGTAGTACATTCGAAAAGAGATGACATGCTACCTCATCACTCTAGTGTTGGGTTTTCATGGCGCCCTCAAAGATTTGTAGGAAATCGTCCGGGTCAGTAGTGCCATTGTACACCCCCAAAGTGACCGGTATGACAATGTTAGCAAGGAGTATACAGTCGGCGATCCGTTCGTATAGCTTTTGGCTAGTAGCTGACATCTCAACCGGTCGCTTTGCTTTGTTAGCGGTGATTAAGGCAAACAGATTTTCAAGTGCAGTTCCCTGGAAGTCGGGTTGCGATAAAGAGTGTTTGTACGCCGGCATTGCAGCCTGCACAAGGAGCTCGGTTAGCCATGCATTTACGGCAGTCTTAGTGACACCTTCGCTTCTCGTACCGGTGTTCAACTTGGCATGTCTTCAAAATTTCTAGAGTTTGCGATTGCTGCTTCTCTGCTAGACTGTTATCGTTCAACATGGCTTTTAGCTTTTCGATTACTTGTTTCTCGATGTCGGCTGAGATCATTTTGGTGATCAGGTCAGTGTCGTTGTGAGATGATCCTATGTTGCTTGAACCACCAGTTTTGAGACCAAGGGTGCCGAGCTTCAACCTATCTCCACTAGGTGGTGATCCCTCATGTGTGTCCTCGTCATCGTCGGAGACATTCATCTCGTCTCCCGACGCATCACCGGAGTGGATGTGAGCGATTGATTATTTTGGAGGTTGAGGTGGCTCCACCGTTGGTGAGCTCCCTTTGTTCAAAGGTGGTTGAACGTCATCACTCGTGCCTTTCTAGCTTGTCGTTTCGCTATTTGGTTTCACTGTGTTGTTCGTACCTTTAGGTGGCGCCATTTGATCAAACCAAAATCGTTTGGTATGGTTCGATTTTGAGTTTGAGTGCTTGATTTGGGAAAAAGAGTGGGTCGAATGTTTTAACTCCAATAATTGTACGAACCCCGATTTGGAATCTAGATTCCAAGGGCGTAAAACAATCGATTGAATTAGCCTTATTCGATCGGAATCGAATAAGCTAATATCTTAGGGTGAAGATCATCTCCGGTGATGATCGGAGTGCTGATCGGAATTGAGTTAACGACTGGAGTAATGCTACCGTAGTTGATTTGGGCAGAGTAACATTAATGCATCCATGTCCCGTGAATGAGTGGTCTTGTTTGCGTACTTATAGATGTTAAGAGGGAATGATGACGTGGCACATGTCCCTTTCATGGTTGTAACTAACTTTGCCAATCCCGAGGAGTGATGTGGCACCTATCCTTTTCATGGGAATAATCGATCAGATCCTAACAAACTTTCCTAGATTTGTGGGCTAACGTGGCATGCTACTTACTTGCATGATCTTTCCGGGATGAAGTGTCTGTTCCGGGACAGTACACTTCATCCGCGATGGCATGTTTGACCCGGGAAGCTGTCCTTATGTCAGATTGGAATACCGAACCGAGAAGTGGTGACGGTGCCGGTGGTATGTTGGTCCCGGCTAAGGCATCACGGTGCTTTTAGTATAGCCCAAAAGATTTTGCTCTCTATTTATTCCAAGTTTTTCTTCACGGTTACAATCATCATGACTGGCTACATGATGCCGGTTACGTGTATGTCATCCAGGCTGGGCTTTTATATAACGTTCCTGACTAGCCGTTCGCTTGGCGTGGTAAAGCTGTTGAGATGATGTCGGATGACTATTGTGAAGGGATCCTTCTTTCGGGATGGACCGTGTCGGGTAACATCCTAGCCGGTTGATACTTGTTAGTGTCGTTTTGAGATGGATCGTTATGCGTATCATTAATTCGCATGCTACACCACCTACTTCACCCATTTATACTCCTGCAACACCAACCGCTTCTCCACTTTACACTACGACTACACCACCTCACTCACCTAAGGCTGAATCTCCTCTCGAAGATGATGCTTATGATGGTGATACTGAGAGTGATAACTCGGAATGGGAGGATGAGGAGATTGTGGAGGAGACTATAGAAGAAGAAGAGGAAGACGACCACGAGGAGGAGGAACCTGAAGAAGAATCTGAACTTGAAGAAGCTGAGGAGGATATTGAACCTCATGTTATTAAAGTTCCATCACCAAAAAAGTAACCTGAAACCCCTACTACTGATGTTGCAAGCTCATCCAAAAAACCTAAAGTCCCTGAGTTCAACTACAGTGAGTATGATCATGCTATTGTTAGGTGTGATATTATGAACTTGAAGATGGGTACTGAGAATATGAAGAAGTCTTTCGGTTATCACCTAGCGAGAATTGTAAAGCGTTAAAACCAGGTAGATAGTGGTCTAAGGAAAATGTATGATATCTCTGCTCAAAAAGATAAGAGGATGGAAGAGCCTGAAAAGTCCATGATGTATATAAAAGATTATCTATGGGAGAAGATTAAACCTCCTGCCCCAAAGAAAGATTGATGACTCACTAGGATTTTCCCTTTTCCGTTATAGTTCATATTTCATTATTATGTAAAGGCTTTGACTATCGTATTTCCATTCTTGTGTAACAAAGATATTTTTATCCTCATGAAATTATTAAAAGTCAAGTGGTTTGACTATGAATATCCTGTATTTCCATATCTATATGTGTGTTGTGTGATTCTGATGCATTTAATCGCAATCTTATAATT
Source organism: Rutidosis leptorrhynchoides (assembly GCF_046630445.1). Classification (NCBI taxonomy): domain Eukaryota; kingdom Viridiplantae; phylum Streptophyta; class Magnoliopsida; order Asterales; family Asteraceae; genus Rutidosis; species Rutidosis leptorrhynchoides. Next base: position 202,200,484 of record NC_092338.1, read on the forward strand.
ATTCTATGGTAACTCTTAAACTAATACTTTATTTATGTATTGAAGAATAATGGCTCATAGTGCATCAACCAACAACAACACTCCTAATGTTACTCTTACCTCTGAGCAATTTTAATTGCTACTTACTGCCTCTCAAGGCAATAACAATAACAACAATAATCATAACAACAATCATGGTCACCAAAATCCTCCCAACACCCGCTCTTACAAAGAATTTATGAACTGTAAGCCCTCAACCTTTAAGGGAACTGAAGGACCTGTCAAGTTGACTCGATGGTTTGAAAAACATGAATCCGTCTTCTGAATTAGCAACTGTGGGGATGCCGACCGAGTCAAATATGCCACATGTGCTTTATCTGGCAATGAACTGACTTGGTGGACCTCGTATGCTCAAAACGTTGGATTAGATGCTGCTAATGCTATTTCGTGAGTTATTTTGAAAAGAATGATGACGGACAAATATTTCCCGAGAAACCAAGTTCAAAAGATGGAGGTGGAATTATGGGAACTTAAAGTCAAGGGCAATGATATTGAAGCATATACCAACTGTTTTCTAGAGTTGGCTACTTTGTGTCCTGATATGGTAACCCCGAGCATAAGAAAATCGAAAGATATATTGAGGTTCTTCCCGATGAAATCTAGGGAAATGTTATATCCACTGGAAAAGAAACCATTGATGGTGTTATCTTAATGGCCCAAAATTTGATGATGGCAAAAAGTAGATGACTTGTTGCCAATAAACAAACTAAGGTGAAAGCTAGTGACGGTAAATGAAAGTTTGAGCCTGCTCAAGGTTCAAGGAAAAGTTTAAACAAAAGAGTTGTTGAGGGTTCGAAGGTGGTTATGCTAGAATAAAACCACTTTGTAACCGATGCGAGAAGCATCATTATGGAAATTCCAACGTTGAGTGCACCAAGTGTAAGAAAGTGGGTCATATAGCCAAAAAATTGTAGAGTTACGGCTCCCTCGACTACTACTCCTGCAACCAAAGCTAATACAACCACTCCTACTTGTTATGGTTGTGGTGAGGTGGGGCATTTCCTAAATCAATGCCCAAAGAACAAGGGTAATACTGGTAATGCTAAGAGCCGAGCTTTCGTTGTGACCGCTGAAGAAGCCCGCGACAATGATGAAGTTATAACGGGTACGTTTCTTGTTAACAACTACTATGCTATTATTTTATTCAACACTGGTGCTGATAGAAGTTATGTGTCTACTAAATTTTGTACCTTATTCACCGAAAAATCACAAACCTTAGATATTAAACGCCTCGTAGAAGTTGCAAACGGTAAAGTTATGAAAGTAGACAAAATTTATAAAGATTGTAACCTGATTCTAGCTGATGAACTCTTTAAGATTGACTTACTGCCAGTCGAGTTAGGAAGCTTCGATGTAGTTGTAGGAATGGATTAATTACGCCCGTTGATGTGTTATGATAAAACCATTAATATCCCTCTTTAAAATGGTGAAACCCTAATCATTCAAGGAGAAAAGAGTGGTAACAAACTTAACATCATTTCTTGTACAAAACCCGTAAATACCTAATGAATGGATATCAAGCCATCTTGGCTCATGTTAAGGAAGTCGAACCGGAAGAAAAACGAATTGAAGATGTACCAGTGGTTAGAGACTTTCCTATAGTTTTTCCTGAAGAACTCCCTAGTCTCCCTCCTCAAAGACAAGTCGAGTTCTAAATTGATTTAACTCCCGGTGCTGCACCTATTGCAAAGGCACCATACCGATTATCTCCGTCCGAAATGAAAGAACTATCAAACCAACTTCAAGAACTTCTAGAAAAAGGTTTACTTCGTCCTAGCTCATCTCCGTGGGGAGCACCCGTTCTCTTTGTTAAAAATAAAGATGGCTCGTTGAGGATGTGTATTGATTATCGCGAACTCAACAAGCTAACTATCAAAAACCGTTATCCACTCTCGCGTATTGATGACCTATTTGACCAATTGCAAGGGTCAAGTATCTATTCGAAAATTGAACTTAAGTCGGGTTATCATCAACTGAGAGTCAAGGAAACCGATGTTTCTAAGACTATTTTTCGAAATTTTTATGGACATTATGAGTTTCTTGTGATGCCTTTTGGTTTAATAAATGCTCTTGCTATATTCATGGATCTTATGAACCATGTATGCAAACTTTATTTTGATCAATTTGTGCTCGTTTTCATCGATTATATTTTAATCTATTCCAAGAACGAGAAAGAGCATGAGCAACATCTATGACTGATTCTAGAGCTCCTAAAGAAAGAACAACTGTAAGCCAAGTTTTCCAAATGTGAATTTTGGCTACGGATGGTACGATTTATCGGACATGTAGTTGATAGTGAAGGTATACATGTTGATCCCTCAAAAAGCACTGCTATTCAAAACTGGGAAGTGCCTAATAGTGCAAAACATTTTGCCAATGTTTGGCACTTGCGGGTTATTACAGATGGTTTATCAAAGACTTTTCCATTCTTTCCAAACCTCTCACAAACCTAACTCATAAGGGGAAGAAATTCAAGTGGTCTAAAGAAAAGAAATCTTCATTTAAGGTTCTAAAGGATAAATTAACCACAGCCCCATTTCTATCATTACCTTATGGCACTGATGATTTTGTAATCTATTGTGATGCCTCGAACCAAGATTTTGATTGTGTATTGATGCAACGTAAAAAGTTTATCACCTATGCATCTAGACAACTGAAGAAACATGAGAAGAACTATACCACACATGACCTGGAGTTACGAGCTGTGGTATTTGCATTAAAGATGTGGAGACATTACCTTTATGAAATCAAATTCACGGTGTTTACCGATTATAAAATTCTTCAACATATCTTCGATAAAAAACAACTAAACATGAGACAAAGGCGATGGGTCGAGTTATTAAATGACTATGACTGCGAGTTTAAGTATCATCCTGGTAAGGCAAATGTTGTTGCTGATGCGCTCAGTTAAAAAGAATGTATCCAACCTATCCGGGTCCGAGCTCTAAACATGGTTATTCATACAAATATTACATCTCAAATCCGTGAAGCCCAACTTGAGGCATTGAAGGAAGAGAATTTCAAAATTGAGGGAATTAAAGGTCTCGAGAGTCAACTACAAATTAAGGGAAATGGAACACGTTATTTCATTAACCGAATCTGGATCCCATTCTTTGGAAATCTTCGAGAACTAGTGTTGGATAAAGCACATAAGACTAGATATTCTATTCACCCGGGCTCTAGTAAGATGTATCACGATGTGAAATAATTTTATTAGTGGCCTACGGACATTTCTAAGTATGTGAGCAAGTGTCTAACTTGTCTAAAAGTTAAAGCCAAACACCAAAAGCCATCTGGTTTACTTCAACAACCGAATATTCCGTAGTGGAAATGGGAATGTATCGCTATGTATTTCATTACCAAATTTCCAAAGACTTCTAGTGGCAATGATACTATTTGGGTCATAGTGGATCGTCTTACTAAATCTACTCATTTCTTACCAATCAAGGAAACTGACAAGATGAAGAAATTGTCAAAACTTTATATTAAAGAGATTGTCTCATGTCATGGACTTCATATTAAAGAGATTGTCTCACGTCATGGAGTTCCTATTCAAACATTGGAAGATATGCTTCGTGCATGCGTTATTGACTTTGGCTAAGGTTGGGATAGGCATCTGCCGTTGGCTGAATTTTCTTATAACAATAGTTATCACTCAAGTATTAATGTTTCACCTTTTGAGGCCTTATACGAACGAAAATGTAGATCTCCACTGTGCTGGGATAAATTAGAGGACATGCAATTAACTGGTCCTGAAATAATTCACGAAACTATCGAGAAGATCGTTCAAATTAAGAAACGGTTGGAAACGGCCCGCAGCCGACAGAAAAGCTATGCTGATAATCGACGAAAACCTTTAGAATTCCAAGTCGGTGATAATGTTATGTTAAAAGTATCCCCTTGGAAAGGCGTTGTTCATTTTGGTAAAAGAAGCAAACTGAGCCCACGTTTTGTTGGAGCTTTCAAGATTACTAAAAGAGTTGGTCCTGTGGCCTATCGATTAGAACTACCTGCTGTAACACCCCAGCTTAACATGACCACAATATTGTCCGCTTTGCCTGCAGGCGCACGACTTTTTCTTGGTGACCACACACGAGAAGCACTTTCCCAGGAGGTCACCCATCCTGGTAGTGCTCTCACCCGAGCACGCTTAACTGCAGCGTACTCACAAATCTGCTATGTATGTGGTCCCAAAATGCGTTGTGTCATTTAAGCTTGAGTATTACCTTATAATCCCATGATCACTCATGTGCCGTTGGGGGTGGTGGACCACATGAAGCGACCCCTCCTAATCCATAAGAACGAATACAATAACATATGATTACATCGCGAGGTATTTGACTTCTATATGATAAATTTTACAAACATTGCATTCATTTTTAAAAGACAAACTTTCTTTACATCGAATGTTGACGGCATGCATACCATTTTATAATATCCAACCTATAAATGACCTAATCTGTCATTTACTTAATAATAATCTTGATGAACTCAATGACTCGAATGCAACGTCTTTCAAAATATGCCATGAATGACTCCAAGTAATATCCTTAAAATGAGCTAATGCACAGCGGAAGATTTCTTTAATACCTGAGAATAAACATGCTTTCAAGTGTCAACCAAAAGGTTGGTGAGTTCATTATTTTATCATAAACAATCATTTTCATCATTTTAATAGACCACAAGATTTCCAGATATATAATTGTACACGTAACCCGAATACAAAATAACACCCGTAACCTGTGAATTAAAGATCATCTCATATCACTATATCAGGCATTTCGCACAAACTGTATAGAGATAAAAATCATTCATATGGATTGAACACCTGGTAACCAACATTAACAGAACGCGTCTAGAATATCCCCATCATTCCGGGACTCTCATCGGACATGATAAAATCGAAGTACTAAAGCATCCGTAACCCGGATTGAAGTGACCCGTCCTAATCCATCCGGACGAAGTCCATATCGATTACAAACGATTCACAATAGTTGGTTACATCGAGAGGTACTTGACCTCTATATGATACAATTTTACAAACATTGCATTCGTTTTTAAAAGACAAACTTTCATTACATCGAAAGTTGACGGCATGCATACCATTTCATAATACATCCAACTATAATTGACTTAATAATAATCTTGTTGAATTCAACGACTCGAATGCAACGTCTTTCAAAATATGCCATGAATGACTCCAAGTAATATCCCTAAAATGAGATAATGCACATCGGAAGATTTCTTTCGTACTTGAGAATAAACATGCTTTCAAGTGTCAACCAAAAGGTTGGTGAGTTCATTATTTTATCATAAACAATCATTTTCATCATTTTAATAAACCACAAGATTTCCAGATATATAATTGTACACGTAACCCGAATACAAAATAACACCCGTAACCTGCGAATTAAACATCATCTCATATCACTATATCAGGCATTTCGCACAAACTGTATAGAGATAAAAATCATTCATATGGATTGAACACCTGGTAACCAACATTAACAGAACGCGTCTAGAATATCCCCATCATTTCGGGACTCTCATCGGACATGATAAAATCGAAGTACTAAAGCATTCGTAACTCAGATTGAAGCGACCCGTCCTAATCCATCCGGACGAAGTCCATATCGATTACAAACGATTCACAATAGTTGGTTACATCGAGAGGTACTTGACCTCTATATGATACAATTTTACAAACATTTCATTCGGTTTTAAAAGACAAACTTTCATTACATCGAAAGTTGACGGCATGCATACCATTTCATAATACATCCAACTATAATTGACTTAATAATAATCTTGTTGAATTCAACGACTCGAATGCAACGTCTTTCAAAATATGCCATGAATGACTCCAAGTAATATCCCTAAAATGAGCTAATGCACATCGGAAGATTTCTTTCGTACCTGAGAATAAACATGCTTTCAAGTGTCAACCAAAAGGTTGGTGAGTTCATTAGTTTATCATAAATAATCATTTCATAATTTTAATAGACTACAAGATTTCATATTTCCATTTCTCATAAACATACGTCCCATGCATAGAGACAAAAATAATCATTCATATGGATTGAACACCTGGTAACCGACATTAACAAGATGCATATAAGAATATCCCCTATCATTCCGAGAAATCCTTCGGACATGATAAAAACGAATTCGAAGTACTAAAGCATCCGGTACTTTGGATGGGGTTCGTTAGGCCCAATAGATCTATCTTTAGGATTCGCATCAATTAGTAGATCGGTTTACTAATTCTTAGGTTACCAAGCAAAAGGGGCATATTCGTGTTCGATCATTCACCCATATAATGTAGTTTCATTTACTTGTGTCTATTTCGTAAAACATTTATAAATCTGCATGTATTCTCATCCCAAAATATTAGATTTTAAAAGTGGGACTATAACTCACACCGAAATAATTATAACCCTTTTATTTTTTCAGTTACCTTCTCCTCCTTCTTCTTCACAATTTAATTGGCCAAAATTTTAAATCAAACACAATCGTGATTCATAAATTCGAATTAGGACTTAACCTTAATTTAAAATCAATCAGTGTTGTTTTTCTTTAAATTAAGCAATAAAAAAATATAAATGAAGAACATCCTCCTGCTGTTACGGTTCCAAAACAAAAAAAACAAAAAAATTGATTTCAAAATCCTGAACGTTTTACATCATTGTTATAATATGAAATAGGTTAGAAATCATTCATGTAAACTTTCCAAATCCTCAATTGAACCAGAATTACAATATAGAGCTCGAATTTAATTGGAGAATGAAGTTTGACTTTTCAAAACCAAAACTTTGACTCAAAAATTCGTACTCGATATAATGAATTGGGTTTTGAAATTTTTTCAGATAGATTGAGTATGAGATTCCTAACATGATTGCATTTAAGGATTTTGAAAATTTGTTCGAATTCTAAATATGATCAAAAAGATGAAAGAGCAAAGGACCCACGGGTTTTCAAGAAAAAAATAAATATTCCTGTTCTTTAATTAACAGAAATTAAAAAGTGTTTATGTTTGAGATTGATGATGGAAGATCAAGTGGCCTCATTTACAACTGGATTTGGTCGTGTTATGTAGAAATTTAGTCGACAAGGTTTGTACGTGAAAATAAAAATAAATCATACAGTTGATCGTGAATGTTAACAAAATTTGGACGTTATTGAGATTAATTCCAACAATTAGATACAGTATTATCAATTAGTTACAGTTGGAAAGGGATTTAAAACTGATTGGATCCTATGAGTATATATAGTCCATTTATAATTATATATTTATCTATATATGAATTTATATATATTAAGCTATTATATATATATTATTTACTTATGTGTTATGTAGGTTCGTATATATATATTTATCAATATCTGTATATGTAATTATATATTTAAATCTGTATTTATAATTATATATTTTGTATATATATTTGTATATATGTATGTATATATATATCAAATTCTTAAATTTTGAAACTAATCATTATAAATATATTAACACTATTAATAATTAATAATAATAATAATAATATTGATAATAATAATATTGTTGATAAAGATGATATATGATAATATTAATAATGACTTTAATAATAATTGTATTTATAATTATAAAAGTAATAATATTAATAATAACAATAGTATTATTCATAATAACCAATAATATTTAAATTACTACTAAATAATAATTTTAATCATTCTTATAGTAATATTTATATTTTAGGTATTTATCATAATCTTAAATTTATTAAAATTTTAATATTTAACATTTTTTAATATTACTAATAATGATGGAAATAGTAATAATATAATTTGTCATTACCATTATATATATATATATATATATATATATATATATATTTTAACTTGTAGTTACATTTAATATATCTATATTACAATTTATTACTTATGTAATATTTACTACTCATATATCATACAATAATTTTTATTGGTTATTCAGTATTTCTAAGTTATATATATATATATATATATATATATATATATATATATATATATATATATATATATATATATCACAATATATTAGAAATCACATATATTTATATATATATATATAGATTTACTTTTAATAATTACTTAATGATTCTTCTTTTATTATTTTACATTTTTAACTCAAATAATTAAATTAAATTTTATTAATTCAAAATATTATATATACACTTTTATTTATATATACATATTTGATTACAAATAATAGTTCGTGAATCGTCGAAAATAATCAAAGGTCAAATGAATTCATGAAAAATACTTTAAACAATTTGAGACTCGGTTCAATAGACTTTGCTTATCGTGTAAGAATCATATAAAGATAAAGTTTAAATTTGGTCGGAAATTCCCGGGTTGTCACACTACCTACCCGTTAAAGAAATTTTGTCCCGAAATTTGAGTGGAAAGGTAGTGAATGATAATAAGGATGTTTTCATGATGTATGCGGGCTGAAAATTTTAGTTTTATCATCAACGAATAATTTGAATAAACAATCCATTTATATGAAGAGTACGAATGAAGCTAACATAGAAGAGTGAAATGAGTAAGTGTAGATTCATCTTATCATTTGACGTAGATATGATTGATTTCCAGATTTCAAGGGATTTGAAGAAAATCTTCGTAATAAGATTTGATTCTCTGGTAACCAAGGGAATTTGGATCCGCTTTAAACGCGATAGTCCATTTTAATTGTTCTGTCAGAGATTTTCTTATAAATTCACCTCCTTCGTTTCCTTACAACTCACACCTTCTGTTGATGCATTTTATGCAAGTCCCTAGACATCTACCCACGTCCATTGCGGGTACAACAGTTTACAGGCCACCATGATTGCTCGTTATTATCCTATCCGTGTTTGTATATGGTTACAGGAACTGCAGGAATGAGATTTGGATGTTTGACTATGTTAGACTTAGTCAGACGTACGAGTGAAGCCTCACTAGTACGGCTGACAGGCTCATACGCACGGTTGATGCTGAGCTAAGTCACAATTACAACCTAAATGAGAAGACACGAGTGAGTGATCACCCGTACGGCTGATGAAGCCAACTCGTACGTGTGATGGATGAATCGTATGGGTAAGTCAACAGCAGGGGTATATAAAGTCTTATGTTCTTCATTTTAAATTAAGCCTCTCATTTGTTACACACACTCAGATCTGGTGAGCTCCTCCGATTCTCTGTCAGTCCAAATCTCCCAGGTGGTGAATAATAGTCCTAGGTGTTGTTCTAATCACACTTGAGTTAGTTGTGGTTTGACTAAATTAATCCAAAAAAACTTAACCTATTCACTAGAGGGTTTGATTCACTTATTCTGCCATTGTGTGAGTTAAATCTGTTGATTTTTAAGTTCCTAGTCATGTTTCATTACCTTCTATTCTTTCCCCCTCAACTCATATTTTAAAGTATTCATCAATATGCTCCATCCAGTTCTGATTCTCGATATACTTCTAACTTTCATATCGGTCATTCTTCTTTTTCATCTACCGCCGGAAGAATCTATTTACTTCTACTATACTCTTGGGTTTATAGTGTTTCTAGTTCTCCCGTGTCTTTATATTGCTATATGCATCGATATATATGGTTTATAATTTCTGGTTTGTCGTTGGGCTTTATATCTTCCCTTATATTTCAAAGTCTCTGCTTCTGTCTTCTATAATCATTGTCATTCACAGTTAATGCCCTCTTTTATTTGCTGAAATTTATACCCCAATTTCTATTTTTGAGTTTTGTCCTTTCGTTTCTTCTTCTTGCGATGAAGCACCGCTTGTAATGGTCCGGAATTCACAGATATGAATTTCGAAATGAACATTGTTAATGTTCTAGGAAGGAAATTGTGATGGCATGATCTTGACTTGTCAAATTATCAGAATACCTTGGAAAAGGCCGGATCATCGAGAAATATTTTCTTGATATTTTAGAGGTTAAATAGAATACAAGAGTCGTATAACATGGCACATGATGATGTTATGATCTATGAATCATCACGTTCCCTTTTGAAACTCAGCATGACTTACTGTAATATAATCACGTTGATCAAGTGTAATTATATTATATTAATTCATGCTTCAGCTCCCAACACTACTTCAAAATCATTCATAGTTTGAACTCGATGGTTTACAGAATATAGAAACTAACAGTTTCTTAAATGATTTAACACTGATAGCATGAAGAGATAAATGATTTCAGATAAGAATATCTTCAGATATATCGATGATATTTAAAATAAAGGTACGATGATATCTTAGAATTTTTGTATCAAGTTGTGATAAAGAAATTTATTCACGAGGATTTAGAGTGATTAAGGAGTAAAATATTCGCTAAATATTTCATCAGAAACAGAATCATCAAGATTTTTATGTACAAGTTTAGTCCTTGTGATTTGTCCACGGCTTTCTTCATAGTTTCGCATTATCTGCTTTTTAGTACTAAATTTTCTATTGAGCGTTTCCAACCTTCCATTCCTTTTTATCATCAAACTTTTGAATGTTAAGGCAGTCTTCAGTTTTTACTGCCTCATCAGCTTTTTCAAAGGTTCGGAGTATTGATACGTAGACTGGGTGCTTTTTAGAAATTTCTGTATGTAAGAACATAATTCTAAGAGATAAATGTTATATGTATAAATATAACTGTTGATGTACACATGCTGTGAGATGTCAAAATACTGATTGCTAATTTTCGATGATTCGTATGGCAATTCTCGTCACAAGATGCAAATGAGTAAATGATGGGATTTTGATAAATATGAAGATTTTTCGGAAAGTCAAAGATTAGTGAAGTTGTCGATAAGTTTATTGCTAATGTGGTAGAATATGAAAGGTTCCCCAGTAACGATGGAGAAAGGGGCAACGTATATATCAAGGTTATAATAAGGCTGTTTCGACTGAAGAGTTGAAGTTGACTTGATGGAGCTGCGACAAAACTCGCTACCTTGAAAAGGGATTCTAAATTATTTTGGGTAATAATAACGCTAAAGATAATTGCATAGCTATGTGTTAAATGTTTACTTAGTTTCCGAGAGTTTTTCAAGTGCATAACTATATGCCTCAATCTTTTCTTCCGTAGATGAAGTGCGGTTGGTTCCTCCTCTCGATTGAGGTGTTTTCAAAATCATGAAAGGTTTGAATGCAGAATGTAATCGTGAAGATACAAATGAGGTTTAAGATGAAATCAAGTGGCAAACTTGAATAATTATTTAGTTTCATATGTTATAATCAATATTTTAATTTATTTTAATTGTCCAATGTTGGTCCTCAGTTGATAGTCCACAGTTAGCAATTCAATAATTCGTATATAGTTTAATATATAATATTCGAACTAAATAATACTTATCGTGACCCGTGTACATGTCTCAGACTCGATCACAACTCAAAGTATATATATTATTGTAGAATCAACCTCAACCCTGTATAGCGAACTCAAGCATTACAGCATAGAGAGTGTCTATGGTTATTCCAAATAATATATATACATGCGTCGATATGATATGTCAAAACTTTGTATACGTGTCCCGATATTTAAAGTGCGTAAAATAAATAACAGAAATTAAATGACGATAAATAAAATCGCGAGAATGTAAATTGCGATAATTAAATTGCGTTAAATAAAATGTAATCGGTTAGCTAGGAACAGTTAGCGTGGATTCTTAACAAAATTCTTCTCATAGTTAAATTGTTTGTTTCTAACAAATTTTATTTTGTCCAATGTTTTCTTCATTATGCCACTTGTTGGATTTTGATAAGTCAAAATCCAATTATATATTTGAATGAAAATGGTTACTCTGTAGTGAACAGATTTGTATAGCTGTGTATGTGAGTAGGATAGTAAATGACCGTTGAATCAGATTCGAAGAATGTACAGTGTAACTTATTAATGTAAAATCTAAATATTCCTCGGGTACTACCTACCCGTTAAAATAATTTCATTATTTACAGTTTGTACAAAAAATTTTCAATTACAATCGTTATGAAAATATATTTGCATATATATTTTCTTCAGATGTAATCATGGATTTAATGAGTTAATATGATATTAATCTCATTTGCTTTTCGGTTTGGGCTAGAATAAGTAATCTCTAAAACTTTTAGGAACCACATATTCTTCACAGAATATTAATGAAGTTATGGATCAATACTTCATCGTTCATTGTTATTGGTACTCCTTGGTATCTATGGTGCGTACGATGTTGATGGTTCTTGTGTAATAAGTATAGCTTGTAAATCACGCACCATTCTTGTCAGGGTTTCTATCCTACCCTCTATCATTTCTATCCACCCACTCATCTGATTCGATAGATCTTGATTTTCAATTCGAAGTTCCCTAACTTCTTCTTATATTCCTCTTTGATTGGTATTCGGAAGTAGAGGTTGAATATTTTCTGAGATTGCAGTAATATGACCTTCGAGGCGGAATATTTTGGCAAGAAGGGTGAAAACAGTGTTGCGCATAGGTTCACCGGTAAGTACATCGTTTTCTCCGATGTTAGGTGGTAAGTTTGGTTCACGATAGGGTTCGCCTTCTTCGTTTCTCCATCGAGTGAGTAAGTCTCGGACCCACCCCCATCTCCTCCAAAAAGAAAAATAGTTAAATGGTGGAGACACTTCGATTTCATTGACTTCGGGGTCTATATCAATACGCATCTCGAAATTACTTCCGGAACTAATGGAATCCAAGCTAGGTGTAGGATCCATCTCTTATGATCCGTTGGAGGATTTTGATATGAAATGATTTTCGGATATCGAATGATATTCTAATTACATAGGATACCTATATATTGTACAGAAGATCCCGTGAATTACGGAGGAAATTAAGGAGAAGTGTCAGATAAACTGTTTATGTTGCTGGTGTTTTTAACCTTTGCACCATATTCTCTAAAGCCACTACCTGAACGCGAAGCTCGTTGACTTCTTCTATTACATCGGGGTGATTGTCGGTTCGGACGAGCGGATAAATAAAATCTAGAATTTGATGTAGTATATAATCGTGACGCGATACTCTGGAAATGAGAGAGAAAATGGTGTTTCGGACAGGTTCGCCGGTAAGTGCTTCCGGTTCTTCGCCAAGAGGGAAATGTGGTGGATGGAAGGGATCGCCTTCCTCTTGTCTCCAATGATTAAGGAGGCTACGAACACATCCCCAATTCATCCAGAATAGATGATGGTTGATTGGTTGATCCATTCTGGTCACACTGCTTTCGGAGTTTGAGTGAGATTCCATTTCGGAATCCGAGGGACTTGAACTAATGACGAATTCCATTTCGTACGATTTGAATAAGGGATTGATTTTTAAATATTGGATGGTATTCTAACTATATATAATATCTATATATATCGAGCAAAAGGTTTCGTAGATTACGTCAGAATTTACGGGATATGTCAGGCAAAGTTTACAGTAATAGATACGATAAGATATGATTTAGTAGATATGCTAAGATATGAATTTTGTCTATACACTATTCATGCAATCAATGCAGCAAGACGTGTCTAGACTAAGAATGATAAGCAGATAATTTTCGACACCAAATGATAAGCAAAACTTTTTGACATGCACACCAGGTTCAAGTCCAGACTTATTAATATAACCTAACAACTACTAGGTCGAAGTCCAGACTCACCAATGTATCGTAACGAATTATCAGTTAGACACACTAATGCAGACCGGGTTCACTAAGACCACCGCTCTGATACCAACTGAAGCGACCCGTCCTAATCCATCCGGACGAAGTTCATATCAGTTACAAACGATTCACAATACTTGGTTACATCGCGAGGTACCTGACCTCTATATGATACAATTTTACAAACATTGCATTCGTTTTTAAAAGACAAACTTTCATTACATCGAAAGTTGACAGCATGCATACCATTTCATAATACATCCAACTATAATTGACTTAATAATAATCTTGTTGAATTCAACGACTCGAATGCAACGTCTTTCAAAATATCTCGAATGCAACGTCTTTCAAAATATGCCATGAATGACTCCAAGTAATATCGCTAAAATGAGCTAATGCACATCGGAAGATTTCTTTCGTACCTGAGAATAAACATGCTTTCAAGTGTCAACCAAAAACTTGGTGAGTTCATTAGTTTATCATAAATAATCATTTCATAATTTTAATAGACCACAAGATTTCATATTTCCATTTCTCATAAACATACGTCCCATGCATAGAGACAAAAATCATCATTCATATGGATTGAACACCTGGTAACCGACATTAACAAGATGCATATAAGAATATCCCCTATCATTCCGGGAAATCCTTCGGACATGATAAAAACGAATTCGAAGTACTAAAGCATACGGTACTTTGGATGGGGTTCGTTAGGCCTAATAGATCTATCTTTAGGATTCGCGTCGATTAGTAGATCGGTTTACTAATTCTTAGGTTACCAAGCAAAAGGGGCATATTAGGCTTCGATCATTCACCCATATAATGTAGTTTCATTTACTTGTGTCTATTTCGTAAAACATTTATAAAACTGCATGTATTCTCATCCCAAAATATTAGATTTTAAAAGTGGGACTATAACTCACACTGAAATAATTATAACCCTTTTGTTTCTTCAGTTACCTTCTCATCCTTCTTCTTCACAATTTAATTGGCCAAAATTTTAAATCAAACACAATCGTGATTCATAAATTCGAATTAGGACTTAACCTTAATTTAAAATCAATCAGTGTTGTTTTTCTTTAAATTAAGCAATAAAAAAAATATAAATGAAGAACATCCTCCTGCTGTTACGGTTCCAAAACAAAACAAAAAAAAATTGATTTCAAAATCGTGAATGTTTTAGACCATTGTTATAACATGAAATAGGTTAGAAATCATTCATGTAAACTTTCCAAATCCTGAATTGAACCTGAATTACAACAGAGAGCTCGAATTTAATTGGAGAATGAAGTATGACTTTTCAAAACCAAAACTTTGACTCGAAAATTCGTACTCGATATAATGAATTGGGTTTTGAAATTTTTCCAGATAGATTGAGTATGAGATTCCTAACATGACTGCATTTAAGGATTTTAAAAATTTGTTCGAATTCGAAATATGATCAAAAAGATGAAAGAGCAGAGGACCGACGGGTTTTCAAGAAAAAAATAAATATTCCTGTTCTTTAATTAACAGAAATTAAAAAGTGTTTATGTTTGAGATTGATGATGGAAGATCAAGTGGCCTCATTTACAACTGGATTTGGTCGTGTTATGTAGCAATTTAGTCGACAAGGTTTGTACGTGAAAATAAAAATAAATCATACAGTTGATCGTGAATGTTAACAAAATTTAGACGTTATTGAGATTAATTCCAACAATTAGATATAGTATTATCAATTATTTACAGTTGGAAAGGGATTTGAAACTGATTGGATCCTATGAGTATATATAATCGCATTTATAATTATATATTTATCTATATATGAATTTATATATATTAAGCTATTATATATATATATTATTTACTTATCTGTTATGTAGGTTCATATATATATATATATATATATATATATATATATATATATATATATATTTATCAATATCTGTATATGTAATTATATATTTAAATCTGTATCTATAATTATATATTTTATATATATATATTTGTATATATGTATGTATATATATATATCAAATTCTTAAATTTTGAAACTAATCATTATAAATATATTAACACTATTAATAATTAATAATACTAATAATAATATTCATAATAATATTATTGTTGATAAAGATGATATATGATAATATTAATAATGACTTTAATAATAATTGTATTTATAATTATAAAAGTAATAATATTAATAATAACAATAGTATTATTCATAATAACCAATAATATTTAAATTACAACTAAATAATAATTTTAATCATTCTTATAGTAATATTTATATTTTAGGTATTTATCATAATCTTAAATTTATTAAAATTTTAATATTTAACATTTTTTATTATTACTAATAATGATGGAAGTAGTAATAATATAATTTGTCATTACCATTATACATATATATATATATATATATATATATATATATATATATATATATATATATATATATATATATATATATTAACTTGTAGTTACATTTAATATATCTATATTACAATTTATTACTTATGTAATATTTACTACTCATATAGCATACAATAATTTTTATTGGTTATTAAGTATTTCTAAGTTTTATATATATATATATATATATAGATTTACTTTTAATAATTACTTAATGATTCTGTTTTTATTATTTTACATTTTTAACTCAAATAATTAAATTAAATTTTATTAATTCAAAATATTATATATACACTTTTATTTATATATACATATTTGGTTACAAATAATAGTTCGTAAATCGTCGGAAATAATCAAAGGTCAAATGCATTCATGAACCTATAATAATTATATATATTTATATGTTGGTCAATATCTGTAAAATAATTTAGGTCAAGTCATAGTGTATCACAATCTTAATGGTCGAGATCGATATGCAAAAGTTAACAAAAGTCAATTTGACCCAAAATGATTTACAAAATCTATACCTTTTTATAATATAACTTAAATAGTTGTTTTACATATATTTGTTGGATTTTATTAGAGTAAATAATATAAATCATTTGTTAATAAAAATTTATATAGAAATTTATATATAATAAAATATACTTTTCTATATAACTTAAGTAATAAAAATTATAAAGCTCATTTAATGTCATAAAAATATAGTGATAGGTATTATTAATGTAATTATATTACATATAATAAAATATCTTTGTATCACTTATTTATTTAATAAAATAATATTGATAATAACAATAATAAGTAAAAGTTGTATTATTTTGTAATAATGATTATTATTATTCTACTAATAAAAATAACAATATTTATATTTACTAATAATGATATTAATTATGATAAAATGATAATTTTTGTTAATAATAATACTAAAATGATAATAATAATGATATTTTATAATAACAATGATATTTCTATTAAAAATAATAATTTTAGTAAAAATGATAGTTTTAATATTAATAATACTTTTAGTAATAATAATAATGATAAAAATAATGAAAATGATATTTTTATCTAAATCAATAACTTACAATATTTTTATTTCATCATGATACTCATACTCATTATTTACTAATCGATTTGTTTGATAGCTTTTAGTCCTCTTTTATATTGCATCCATAATAATGATAATAATAGTAATCATAATAATTAGATGATACTAATATTAATTTTAATGATAATGATACTAATAATAATAAATATTATAATAACACTAATGATAATACTAATAACTATTTTAATGATAATAATAATAATAATAATAAAATAATAATAATAACAATGTTAATAATAATCTTGATGATAATAACGATAGTAATACTAATAAAACAAATGACAATTTTAATGATAATAATTATAACGATAATGATAATAATAATAATAGTAATTATTAGATAATAATAATAATAACGATGATAATAACGATGATAATAACGACGATAGTAATAATAATAATAATAATTTTAACAATAATTCTTAAAATTATAGATAATTTAATTGAGTATTTCTTTTAATCAATTCATCGAAACCATACACTTTCTAAATGAAAAGTTATTAATTTTTCACCAGCTTTCCAACGACATGCATATCATATACCTTATCTCAATCGCATAAGTATCAAATTTGTGATTTATCATAAACTATCTATCGACAAAAATTAAACATACAAGCATGCGTAATCATATATACTCGAGCACTAGTCAGGGATACACTATTAATATATAAAAGTTAAGTTATGAGTGCTCACGTATCAATATTGTGATTCAATATTGCAGGAAACGCAACGGAGATGATAAACACTAGACTGACCTCACGAGCATACCCCCGAACAATACCCATAACCTCCATAGCTATAACCCATAATTTTCTTAGCTCTATCCCACTCGAAAATCCATTTTGAAATCACCCAAACATAAGCCCGTCGTAGTACTTTATGTATAATTTGTAATAATAATAATACTAATATTAATAATAATCAGATTAATAATAATAATAATAATAATAATAATAATAATAATAATAATAATAATAATAATAATAATAATAATAATAATAATAATAATAATAATAATAATATTATGTTAATATGATATGGGTGTATCGGTGTATGTTATATGCCTTGCACCAAAATTGAAACCATTTTATATACAAACTTGAAAAATCAACGTCAATTCATCCATGTCGTGTGACCCACAATTTTAGTATCAAGAAGAAAAAAATGCAACTTGTGCATATGACCTATGCTATATGTAGCCGCTACTTTACTATTTCCCTTGTGATTATTGTTTAACTTTTTAACCCGTGTTTTCACGTACTGTTATTTGATGTACTGTTAACAATAATAAATATCAAAAAGTCTCGTAAAAATTCTAAAATTTAGGATAACGTTAAAATCTTTATCCTTTTCCTGACAGCTAAGAAAAGAGTTGTTAAAAGTGGTTTCGTACAATTTTAAAATATGTAGAAGTTTCAAACTTGCACTAATCATAGCCGCCCCTTGTTTGCTACCCGTGACTTTTTGTTGGTTTTTGCTTGTCAACATAATTTACATCTAAAATTATACAAAACTAATAGACACAATTTATGATACGTGATTTATCACTTTTTTCTTTTTTTTTAATTTAGTATTATAGATTAAAATATATTAAAAGTAATATAGTACGAAAATATAATTATAATAACGTATAATAAGGAGGTTTGACAAACAACTGAAATATATATACTTAACTATAATACTGTTTTTAAAGAAGAACTTATCACTCAAAATTATTATATTTAAATTTTATAAATAAATAAAAAGATAACTATATTTTTAATAACCTTAGAGTTTTAAATTACAGTTTGTTCGCGAATCGTAGGGTAAAGTCCAGTGGATAATAAATGTATGAAATCATTTAATGTAACATGTCAAATGGGTTGATCTTGTTGACAACCATTATCCCAATTATTTATTCTACATGATTTCACTTTTACATTGAATATTGTGAAAGCTAAACAATTAACTTATCAAAAGACACCAGGAAATTATTGCAAAGCACACATTGTAAGTTAAGCAGGAATCTCCACTAACTTTTGTATAACTCTCATTAATTGACATATTTGTTCTTACATGTAAGTTACTTTACCATGTATTCCGAATACCGTTAGAAAGGAAAGGTTTCCTAAATCAAAGGAGACCTCTCAACAGAGACTCGTAATCATAAAATGTATCTGATAAATCAATCATTTGATATTATCTCCTAATTCCATCGATAAACATTTTAAGTAATATATAAATAATATATATACATATATATAGAAATTTATAATATTACATTTCATATAAATAATTATGTGGTAATATAATTTTGTTATATTAAAAATTATTATTATTAAGTATTAGCATTGTTATTACCATTATTAATAAAATTATTATTTATATTAAAAAAATTATTAAAGTTATTATTAATGGTTATTAAGATACACCCTACTATCATTATCATTAATATTATTATTAATTTTTTTTATTAAATCTATTATTATCAATAGTATTATTTTGATATTATTATTATTATTTCTATTATTATTATTATTAAATTATTAACAGTATTTTATGTATAAACTAGTAGTAATACAGATATATAAATACATATACAGATATACAGATATATATATATATATATATATATATATATATATATATATATATATATATATATATATATATATATATATATATATATATATATATATATATATATATATATATATATATATATACTGATATATACAGATATATTATAGGAATTAGTATTATTGTATTAATAATATAATTATCAATTTAGATTAAATAAATAAGGATTACAATATCAGCTGCTATTACAGAATCAAAATTTGTTTCATATCTACATCAAACTGTATATAATCCTTGTTCTTGTCTAATCGAATCTTCTATCACATTCATTTAATCGACAAATCAATTGAATTCAAACAATCTGTATATATTTTATTCTTATTCTTCTGACTCAAATTGATTCTCTGTCGACCACCTTCTTGCTGCAAAACAATCAAGATCAAAAATTGTTAGCTGTCAATAACAGTTAAAGCGTACGAATCCATTGCAAGTCTCTATCTATTTCTGTTTTCTTATTTCTTTCTCCTACACAAGATTCTTGGACACTTCAATTAAACACTACAAAACAACTTCAATCGAATCTGTTAGCCATCACTTTCTACTTTCTACTATTTTTCTTCTTGATTGATTCTTCTGGTCGACTGCTTCCAAGCTATATAACAAAATCTGTTAGAAATAAATATGAAGTACGTGTACGAATTTGTTATATGTCACTATCTGTTTTGTTTTTCTTTCCTGACTTCTTCTGCTGGAATATCATGTCAACACCTTCTTGAATATAAAACAATCGATCGTACATTTGAGTTCTATTACAATCAATCAAATGTGTAACGACCCTGGATTTTCCAACGTTATTTTATTAATAATTGTTATTATTAATACGTGTGATTAAACGAATGTATGTTATTACGTTTACATGTTGCCATGATTGCCCGTACTTGACTTTAATTGCCCGAAACGTCTTTGTGACGCCCGGGACTTACACGAATAATATTTTCAAGTATTATTTACATTCATGATTAAGTTTATTAATCATTTTAAATAACTAAAGTTGTTGGTTAATTACTTGGGCTTTTGTTGGACTTAATTTGTTAATCACTTGAACTTGGGCTTTCTTTAGTATTATTGGACCTTATAAGCCCACCCTACCTCTTTTATGGATTAACTAGCCCACTAAGACATGTAAGTATCATTTTAAAATGTAACTAGTTAGTTATTTACATAAGGAATCTAGTTACCATGTAATCCCCATGCAAACACATCTTATGTCCAACTTTTATGACCTTTACATGCAAGTGACCAAGGAACTCTTCCATCCCTCCATTTTTTTCTACTGAAAACCGTGGGCCTAAGGCTCCATATGGAGTGTTTTGTTTCATTTTTGCTTATCACTTCATCACTTGTTTTCTCTCATTCCAAAACACACACAATACTTGCAACTTTCTTTTCTCTCTTTTCTCTCTAAACTTGTAAGCAACTTGAACTTCTTTTTCTCTTTTTCTTTCTTGCAAAACTGTGGCCTAACACCACTCTCTCATCATCATCATTGTTTGTTTTAATCACTTGATCTTGGTTGTTGTTTAGTTACATGTAATTGTTAGTTAATTACTTACTAGTTTCAAGAATCAAACTCTTTAGTTTCATTCTTCATTTTATCCTATAATTTCAAGAACACTCAAGAACTAAACTTACTAGTTTATGTTCTACATATGTTGTTTTAAAGTTTGTAAGTACATGGTTGTAAAAATCATACTTGTGAATCATGTTTGTAAACTTATAAGTTTACATTCTTAAAGAACAAACTTTGATTTGAATCATTAAAGTATGAACAACTCATGAACTAGTTACTAGTTACTTAGTTTATTTACTTCATATTATGCATTTTGAATTCATGTATGTTGGTTAAAATTGGTCAAATGTTACTAGTTAACTTTGATCTCATTAATCTTGAACTAAAGTTAACTTTAAAAGTTCAAGAACATGTAAGTAAGTTACTTTAATTATAACTTAGTACACTTATGCTAAATCTAGACTTTTGAGGCTTGGATCTTCAAGATCAAACTAAGAACTATGTTCTACATCTTAAGATCTTGATTTCATAAGTTCACTTTCAAGTTTGTAACTTATTATTAGTTTTAAAGTTCATGTATGTGTTAGATCTAAGACTTTGATGTAACTTTGATTCATCAAAACACTTGCAACACTTAAGTGAGTTGTGCTTCATGTCTTAGACTTACACATGGGTTATGATGGTCAAACCTTGGGGAAAATGATGCAAACAAATCAACAAGCTGTACACTTAAAGTTATATGCATCAAGGATGAGAACCGTGATAAGCATCGAGCACCAAGACCACCGGAACCCACTATTTTTCTGTTTACTATCTTCTGCCTATGTTTTCTGGATTCTGTAACATACCAGTACACCTGGGCTACTGTAACCTTTATTTTCAGATAGATCTTTTCGAGTAGATAATTTTTCATATAGGACTCGTCTTAATCCGAGTTACGGTTTAAGATTTATGGCCCTCTGATCGTCACTATGTCCTTTTAACGTTGTGCAGAAATTTCTGACCTACTCGCACTTAGACCGTCGCCACGGTCAAACGAAGACGAGTTTGCTTCTGTAAATTTTACCACACTTAAAGGACTCATATACGGAGCCATGTCCACTGGTCTCACCTTAAGTCAGTAAGGGTAGAGGCCGTGGTGACTGACTAAATTCAGCCTTTGTTTTAAACTACTTTCATAAACGAAACTTACTTTACGCCTTTTGTTTGATGATGAATGATGATGACCCTTAAGACCTTATTTACATACTTTTAAACCTATTCGGACGATTTACTGACTTAGTACTATTTGACTTAGGTTGAGGACCCGTTTGGACGACCTTCATTACTTGCACACTTTTCCCGACTCGACTTTACCGCTACTTTATCATTGTGAGTTATAGCATTCCCTTTTTACTTTAACTTATTTTGAGAACTGAGAATACATGCGAATTTTATGTTTTACATACTAGGAACGAGTACTTAAACTTATATATGTGTGGGTTACACAACGGCATAAACATTCCCTTTAGCTCGGTGACGTTTAGTCATTGGTTTTTGAACCGGTGAACGCGAATCTTAGATATGGATCCATAGGGTTTGACATCTCCACTAGGGCTAGTAGCGCTAGCATTTAATGAGTGTTTAATACTTCGTAGACATACGAACTTGCCAAGTGTACTTTCAGGGGGTATAAACGTTAAGTTAGTTACCAAGTGCCCACGGTTAACATATACTTTATCATACTGTTTTGAAACGCTCTTTGTCCTTATGGATTAGGACGGGTCGTCTCACCTGCTGAGCTTAGTAGTGTGCACGACGTATTTCACGTATCAAATTTGAAAAAGAGTCTTGCTAATGACACACTTGTTATTCCTTTGGATGATCTTCGCATTGATGATAAAATACACTTCATAGAAGAACCCGTAAAGGTTATGGACCGAGAAATCAAACGCTTGAAACAAAGCAATATTCCTATAGCAAAGATCTGTTGGAATTCATGACGTGGCCCCGAGTATATCGGGGAACGTGAAGACCAAATGAAACGAAAATATCCCCATCTCTTCTCAACCGCTGATGCATCCGAGAAGTCTGCCTAAAACTTCCGGACGTAGTTTCCTTTAACGGGGAGTACTATAACAACCCTCACTTTTCCATTTCTGAAATGACTAAATTACCCATTGGGTTTTTTGTGTACTTATTAACTTTGTAATTAATAAGTGTTAACCGTACTTTATTACATCGATGATCGAATATTAATTTTTAGTCAATACACTTTGTTAATTAAAGTTTATTTTATTTTATAATATACTTTAGCTAAAATTAATATTATAAGTATTAATTAATTGTGACACTTATATAATTTATAAAACTATAATGTAACTAATATAATTAAATGATAAAAATTATATAATTAATTAAATTAATTAATATTAAACCGTATTATTATTATTATTATAATTAATATTTATTATCGGATTATTTAATAATTAAGAAGATAATATCAAACTTTAAAATCTCGATGTTTCTTTTTGTTGATAATATTTGACAACTAATAAAAATATATATGTATATATTTTTTATTTATTTAAAAGTCATGGCCAAGATTTGAAAAAAAAGAGAATTAAATTTTTATTTATTTTTCTTTAAACCCTAACTTGTATTCCAATCCAATTTTTACCTATAAATACTAGCCTTTCTCATTCATTTTTTTTTTCACAAACATCCTTGAAGAAATTTGAGGTAATTTCTTTCTTTCTTTTTTATTTTTTTTGGTTTCTTTTCCTTTTTTATTTAGCCGCAAGCTTTTTTATTTAATATTTTTATAAAATGTCTCATTTAAAGTCGTTCTTAATTATTACAACTTGTGTTATGATATGAATGGTCACATTTACCCCTGGTTCATTTTGGGGGTGTGACAGTTACTCACGGTGCTCCGGACCGGAGAGTTAAACTCAAGGAACCCTTAAATCCCCCTTATTTGTTGATCTTGCGTAAGCCGAACCCCTTTAACTATTTTATGCCTTATCAAGGGCAACCAAGATGTACCTTGATTTGAAAAAGGAGTATTGGTGGCCCGACATGAAGCGTGACGTTGTTAAATACGTTGAACAATGCATCACGTGTTTAAAAGTTAAGGTCGAACACCAAAAGTTGTATGGTAAGTTGCAACCATTAGAAATTCTGAAGTGGAAGTGGGAGCACATTACCATGGACTTCATTAAAAAGAGCCCAATTTGACACAATTTGGGTAATCGTTGATAGATTGACGAAAAGTGCATTGTTTCTTCCCATACGAGAGGCGATTTAGTCGGAGGCACTATCAAAGTTGTTTATCAAGGAGGTGATATCGAGACATGGGGTTCCTATATCTATTGTTTCGGATCAGGATACTTCTTTTACATCTCGATTTTGGAATAAATTTCATGAAGATATGGGCACAAAATTGAAAATGAGCACGGCGTATCATCCTCAAACAGATGGCCAAATTGAACATACGAATCAAACGTTGAACGACATGTTACGGCCGTTCGTAATTGATTTTGGTGGTAGTTGGGATGAACAATTACCTCCGGTGAAATTCTCGTGCAACAATAGTTATCATGTTAGTATTGGGATGCCACCGTATGAGATGCTTTATGGGCAAAGGTGTCGAACCCCGATTTGTTGGGGTGAAGTGGGTCAAAATTAATTTAGAAGTACCGAATTAGTTCTAGAGACAAATAGTAATATTGAAATGATTCAGGCTCGTCTTAAAGATAAACTTAGGTGACCGATCGAGTTTTGGGAAGGTGACATGGTAATGCTCAAAATTTTGCCATGGAAGGGTATTTATGGTTTCAAAAACGAGGAGAAATATCTCCTCGGTTTATTGGGCCATTCAAAGTTTTGGTTCGTGTTGATAAATTTGCTTATAGATTGGAGTTACCTGAAGAACTTGCATTCTATGTTTTCCATATCCGTAAGTGTCTTGCGGATGACTCGACATGGGTACCATTGGATGAAATCACTCTAAACAACAAATTGGAGTACATTGAAGAACTGGGTGGCAATCCTTAATGAAAAGGTTAAGATGTTGCGTAATATAGAAGTGAAAACTTATAAAGTACAATGGAAACATTGAAAGGGTTTAGAGTTTACGTGGGAACCCAAAGAGTTTATTTTGGTGTATCTTCCTGCTTGTCATGCGGCTTGGATCACATGGATGCGATACGGTTCAAGTGGGGGAGAGTTGTAACACCCTGCTTCAGATACACGTTATACTAGACATCGTCTTAGGAATTTGGACGTCAATTGAGATTGCAAGGTGAATATGTGATCAATGAGAGTGTAAAATTGATCAATATTGGCCTAAACATGAACCATGATGGTAAAATAAAGGAAATGTTGAAGACTGATAAAATGTGGAGCATATAAACACCATATGTGGCACATATGTAGTGTATTTTTAAGGCATAAGAAGTTAGACAACAATATGTGGCGCATGAGGCTAAAATACGCGACGCATATTTATCTTGGGAGCTATATGCGGCGCATATAATACATATATGCGGTGCATATATGCTGTTAGAACTAGTTTTGGTTATTTTAAAAAGGGGTACAATTGCCAAATTCTAAGCCTTAAATCTGATCTAAACCTTATCTTGATCTCATTCTTCATCCACTCAAATACTCCCACTTAGAGAGAACCAACCCTAGAGAGAGAAAGCATGAATCAAAGAGGAAGTAGGTAGATCTCATCATTTGGAGCTTAGATCTTGTTGAATCCACTTGCTAGCTACATTTTGGTGTTGTGTTAAGTTTCAAATCCGAGTTTTATTGTTTGATTTGATTTATGGTTAGGGTTTTGGTCTAGTGTTGGGTGTAAGCCCCATTTCTTTGGAAACTTAGGGATTTTAGGTAAGATTTGTGTACGTGGATCCTAAGATATGATATAGGGTTTGATGTTGTGATTTGGCTAGTTAAGTCTTGAAATGGTGCTAAATCACTAGCACACTTATGTGTTAGTGAATAGGTGTTGTTTGGATTCATAATTGACCCGAAATGTGGGTGTTGACCTTAAAATGGGTTAATTGGGTGTGGTGAGACCCAAACTTACACGATGAGTATGTAAATACTCAAGCCTTGTGTGAGTTGGTGTATTAAGACCATAATCACTAGTTATTAGTGATTAGGGGTGTTCTTGGCCTAGAGTGGGTATTAGTAGTGTAAACAGGTCATATTTGCACTGGGTCGTAATTGCACTAAGGGTTATGGGTTGGTAAGTAGCCCAACTTGTTTTATGTGTTAATTGTTGTGATAAATGAAATAGGTACGTTACTTTAAAGATTTCGGGATTTTGTGCTAGCGTTTACCTAAGCAATAAGGTGAGTGGAATATTTATACGCGTATGTATATGATGTATTTGCTTGTGTGTAAATGCGATGAGGCTTTAAAGTTCGTGTGTTCGATACCACATCGTGTTTCAGGCGCACAATGGGGGTTTAAAGTTCACGTGTTCGATACCACATTTTTGTTCTGGTGTGAACCAAGTTTCGGTAGCACCATAGCATGTGCGTAACAGGTGGGTTTATTGTTTGTGTGTCTGATACCACTCAAATGGGTTAGTGTTACATCATGCGCACGAGTACACTAATAGTCATTGTGAGCACCGATGTTCATGTAAGTACTATTCCCTCATTGTGTTATGGTGTCAACCAAGCGCCGGTAGCATCATAGAGTGTGTATTTGTGTCATGGTGTGAACCAAGTGTTGGTAGCACCATAACATGTGTATGGTAATTAAAATTACGTACATTGTTTATCTAGCTTTTTGCATGAAGATTGTATGCTAATTGGTTATTAGCTTGTGCATGTGATATTATGTAGGTGAATGCAAGTAAGTAGATTATATATGTATACGTATGATTGTTGCATTCACTAAGCGTTATGCTTACTCTCTCATTGTTTACTGTTTTTTAGATTCGAGCGAGGATAAAGGCAAGGGTAAGCTCGGGGACTAGAGAACTCCCTCTTGTTGGTTGCTAGAAGATTCCTTTTAGATTTCGACCTAGGTTTGGGTTGTTTAATCCCAAACACCATGCCCGTCTTTTGTTTATAAGTTAAACTCTTTTGGGTCGAAATTACTATATGGATGTATAAAATGAGTTGTTGGAGTCCCATGGCTTGTTATACCCATTTTAATACTTATACATGTGTAGTTAATGTATTTAAAATCGTTTGAACATGGTATGATTGCTATGAATTAATTTGGTGTTAAAATGATATGTTGGAAGTGATAAGAAAAAAACATTATGTCATTTTTCGGTAACGGGTAAGGGTCGTGACATATAACATCATAAAACTCATATTTACACCTAATCACATCATAAACCCACCATAGTTCACTAGTATACTTCCATTCCATTTTTAAAAACCCATTTTACATACCCTTTAACCCTTGAATCTGATTTTTAACTCATACATAAATAAATCAGACTAGAGTTCATAAAACACATACCAAATAAGCATAAACATAACTAGAATTTAAGTATTTAATGCATACCTTAAACCCTAATGGTGGAACTAGAAAATTGATGAAGAAGATGCTACTTTATTGCTTCCTTTAGGCTCTAGTCATCTTTAATTACTTGATTCCAAGCTTAAACGAGATTAAATCACTGATTTTATGAACCCTAATTGTAACGATCCAAAATTTCAAGAAAAGGCACTAGGAGCGCCGCTCCTAGGTTCAGGAGCGCCGCTCCTGGACGAGGAAATGTTGGGACTTTTGTTTAATTGTGAAATAAAAGAAGAGGGGCTTTTTAGTAATTTGTGATGTCAATTTTGGAGACTAAATGAGCAGATACTAACACCAACCTCTCATTCTTCATCCTCCTAAACACACACAAAAACTAGAGCGAGAAAGTTCTAGTGAGAGAGAGCTTGATTTCGAAGGGAAGAAGGTGGAATCTCACCAAGTGCAAGTATTAATCTCGTTCATCTTGCTTCTAGATACAAGGTGATACTAGTGTTGAGTCCTAACTCTGCTTTTCCTTCAATTTGAGGTTGGGGTTTGGAATTGAATGTTATTGATTTAGCTCATCTAGCTCACAAATGGGGAGCTAGTATGGGTGTTGATTGACCCTTGTGGGTGGGTTTTGGGTTAGAAAACGAATTGGTCATGTGTAGACTTGCAATTTGGGCATAATCACAAGTGTTAGTAATTTTGTTGGTGAATGGAACCCAAATAGGTGTTCTTGGTAGTTGATTTTGGGTGTAAACCCTAATTGAGTCAAAATGGGTCAATTGGTCAATTTGGGTCATGAAGTGCTTCTAGCTCTTGACGATAAGATGTGTTGGGTTGAGTTTGGGACCAAATCACTAGTTTTTAGTGATTTGGGGGTATTGGGTCGTGTTTGACCTAGTTGGTATTTTGGGTGCAATTTGGGTCAAAGTTGCACTTGTGGGTTTCGGGTCAAGCTATTAGTGTTCATAGCTTGATGTTGTGTGATTTATGCTAGGTAACTCGCTTTTGGAGCAATCTTGAAGTCCTAGCTTGGTTTTTGACTCATCTTGTTGTTCAAGGTGAGTGGAGTATTTATATGTGCATGTATATAAGTTGTTTGCTTGCGGTATTTAGTGGCGAGTACTATCCGATTGTGAAGGATTTTACTCTTCGTTAGCCACTTGGTGCATTGTGCTGAGTGATGTCTCTAATAATGACTCACTCTTCATTGGCCACATTGTGTTTGGGGAAAGTGGTGAGTGTGATTAGTTTAAAGTCCACTCTTCGTTCGCCACTTGAGAGGATGTGGGAAGTGTTACCAATTGAGACCACACTTTTCATTGACCACATTCGGGTGTATATGGCGGTGCCATCCGGGAGGCGCCTTCGTTGGCCATGTACATGGGTTGTTGGAGCTATTCATTTAATGATTAACACAATTGGGGAATGGTTAACCATTTTTGTATTCGTATGATGTATATCGGTAGTATAGCGTGTTATATTCATGTATATGTAATTTAACATGCTAGTTTATACTCGGTTATCAATGCTTGCTTTAGTGATGCCATCTTGTATGTGGTTATATGTAGGTGGCGCAAGTAAGTAAGTTATGTATGTATGCATATAAGTATTGCACTCACTAAGCATTGTAGTTTACTCCTTCATTGTTTACCTTTTTTTTTATTGTGGGGCATCGAAGGACAAGGGTAAGAGTTTGGCCTAGCTTGCTTGTGGTGGATTCATGGAAGGCAATTTTGGTAAAAGTCCCGACGGTCATGCTCATTAAGGGGTCATTTTGGTTAAAAAGATTTGGTTAAACTTATGGATCGTGTTCTTGCAAATAACGATATGTTGTGGTTCGTAAGATTTAAACATGGAACGAATGTATTTTGAGTCTCTTTGAAATTGTACTTGGGTTCTTTGGATGCGAAATTTGTGTTGAGGTATTTGGGTTGGCATGACACTTGGTCAAAATTTTGAAACTGCACCACCCAGGTACAGGAGCGCCGCTCCTGGTTAGCTTTTGGTGGTCTTTTTGGTCACTGGGTAGGAGCGCCGCTTTTGGTGACAAAAGCGCCGCTCTTAAGTTACAAAAGTGCCGCACCTAGTTGTGGTGCGCCGCTCCTGTCAAAAAAAAATCGGTCTTTAATTAAACGGGTTGGAGTCGTTTCACTAATCCTCTTGTGCACAAGTACTAGTTTTAGGAACATAGCTTTCAAATGAGCTAGATGATTCCCCACATTTCTTTTATTAAAATGAAGTTTAACCATTTGGCAACTTAGGTCTCCTCCCATCATATTATAACTTAGGTGGAGAAGCCATGTTGATGGCTTGTTATATTTTGAATAGCGTTTCCAACTAGATAGGAAAAACCACATTGTATAAACTTTGATATAAAAGACGATCCAACTTGCATTATTTGCGTATTTGGGGATGCCGGGCTGTCGTGAGACTACCGGAACCCAAAAGTAAAACATTGGATGAGAATGGTATTGATTGTATCTTCATTGAATATGTCGAGCATTCCAAGGCTTATAGGTTTTATGTCACTGAACCTAATGGCTCAGTTTCGGTTAACACCGTAATAGAGCCTAGAGATGCAATTTTTGATGGATCGCAGTTTACATCTATACCTAGACCAAATGATATGGTGTCTATTTCAAATGAAACCTCGCTATGAGCTCAATTGGAAGAAGTTTCTAGTGACATTCCTTGAACCTCGTAGAGGAAGTAGAACTATAACTCTTAAGTCATATGGTTCTGATTTTCAACTATATCTAGTTGAAGGATCTAAAGATTATGTCCACTCTCAGTTATAATATTGTCATAATATAGAGGAGGATCATAGAACTTTTGATGAAGCTACGAGATCTCGTGATGTTGCTTTTTGGAAAGATGTTGTCCATAACGAGATGGATTCTATTATGGAAATCAACACTTGTATTTTGAGTGACCTACCACCTAGTTGCAAACCATCAGGAAATAAATGGATGTTCAAAAGAGAGATGAAGGTTGATGACATGATTGATAAGTTTAATGCTCGATTGGTCATCCAATGCTTTTGACAAAAGAAGGGCATAGATTATGTTGATACCTATACACTAGTTTCTCATATTACCACTATTAGATTTTTGATTGCTCTTGTATCAACTGATAATCTAGTGATTCACCAAATGGATGTGAAAACGGTCTTTCTTAATGGTGACTTAGATGAAGAGGTATACATGAAACAACTGGAAGAATTTGTAATGCCAAGGCAAGAGACTAACGTGTGGAAATTAATTAAGTCATGGTATGGAATTAAACAAGTACCTAAACAATGGCATCAAAAGTTTGATGATGTGATATCGTCTCATGGCTTCATTTTAAATAAATCGAACAAATGTATGTATAGCAAATTTGATCACAAGGGTAAAGGAGTGATCATTTGCTTGTATGTTGATGACATGTTGATCTTTGGTACCAACCAAGATCAAGTAAATAGAAGAAAAAAAAACAGTTTTTGTCATCAAAGGTTTCGATAAAAGATATGGGGGATGCTGACGTAATCTTTGGCATAAGGATTTTACGTGATGACAATGGTATCACGATCACACAGTTTCATTATATTGTGAAAATCTTGAAGAAATTCAAACGTGAAAACTACTCACTGATGAATACTCCTATTGATCTAAATGTGAAGCTTATGCCTAATGCGGGTAAAGTTGTATCGCAACTCGAATACTCTCAAGAAATATGATGTTTAATGTATGCTACTAGACTGGATCTTGCTTATGCCGTGGGAAAACTGAGTGGATTTATGAGTAACCTTGGTACTCACCATTGGTATGTTGTAACTAGAGTATTCAAGTATCTGAAGTAAACCATGGACTATGGTATCACATATGCCAGTTTACTTTCTATTATAGAAGGATATTCGGATGCAAGTTGGATTATCAACGTCGAAGATCATTCATCTACGCTGGGTTGGATATTCCTTCTTAGAGGAGGAGCGATTTCATGGGCGTTGAAGAAACAAACTTGTATCACGAATTCGGAAATGTCCCGTTCTTATTGATTAAAAACGTTCCATATTAATTGATTTCGTTGCGAGGTTTTGACCTCTATATGAGACGTTTTTCAAAGACTGCATTCATTTTAAAACAAACCATAACCTTTATTTCATCAATAAAGGTTTAAAAAGCTTTACGTAGATTATCAAATAATGATAATCTAAAATATCCTGTTTACACACGACCATTACGTAATTGTTTACAATACAAATATGTTACAACAAAATAAGTTTCTTGAATGCAGTTTTTACACAATATCATACAAGCATGGACTCCAAATCTCGTCTTTATTTAAGTATGCGACAGCGGAAGCTCTTAGTATTCACCTGAGAATAAACATGCTTTAAACGTCAACAAAAATGTTGGTGAGTTATAGGTTTAACCTATATATATCAAATCGTAACAATAGACCACAAGATTTCATATTTCAATACACATCCCATACATAGAGATAAAAATCATTCATATGGTGAACACCTGGTAACCGACATTAACAAGATGCATATATAAGAATATCCCCCATCATTCCGGGACACCCTTCGGATATGATATAAATTTTGAAGTACTAAAGCATCCGGTACTTTGGATGGGGTTTGTTAGCCCCAATAGATCTATCTTTAGGATTCGCGTCAATTAAGGTGTCTGTTCCCTAATTCTTAGATTACCAGACTTAATAAAAAGGGGCATATTCGATTTCGATAATTCAACCATAGAATGTGTTTCACGTACTTGTGTCTATTTTGTAAATCATTTATAAAACCTGCATGTAATCTCATCCCAAAATATTAGATTTTAAAAGTGGGACTATAACTCACTTTCACAGATTTTTACTTCGTCGGGAAGTAAGACTTGGCCACTGATTGATTCACGAACCTATAACAATATATACATATATATCAAAGTATGTTCAAAATATATTTACAACACTTTTAATATATTTTGATGTTTTAAGTTTATTAAGTCAGCTGTCCTCGTTAGTAACCTACAACTAGTTGTCCACAGTTAGATGTACAGAAATAAATCGATAAATATTATCTTGAATCAATCCACGACCCAGTGTATATGTATCTCAGTATTGATCACAACTCAAACTATATATATTTTGGAATCAACCTCAACCCTGTATAGCTAACTCCAACATTCACATATAGAGTGTCTATGGTTGTTCCGAAATATATATAGATGTGTCGACATGATAGGTCGAAACATTGTATACGTGTCTATGGTATCTCAAGATTACATAATATACAATACAAGTTGATTAAGTTATGGTTGGAATAGATTTGTTACCAATTTTCACGTAGCTAAAATGAGAAAAATTATCCAATCTTATTTTACCCATAACTTCTTCATTTTAAATCCGTTTTGAGTGAATCAAATTGCTATGGTTTCATATTGAACTCTATTTTATGAATCTAAAAAGAAAAAGTATAGGTTTATAGTCAGAAAAATAAGTTACAAGTCGTTTTTGTAAAGGTAGTCATTTCAGTCGAAAGAACGACGTCTAGTTGACCATTTTAGAGAACATACTTCCACTTTGAGTTTAACCATAATTTTTGGATATAGTTTCATGTTAATAATAAAAATAATTTTCCCAGAATAACAACTTTTAAATCAAAGTTTATCATAGTTTTTAATTAACTAACCCAAACCAGCCCGCGGTGTTACTACGACGGCGTAAATCCGGTTTTACGGTGTTTTTCGTGTTTCCAGGTTTTAAATCATTAAGTTAGCATATCATATAGATATAGAACATGTGTTTAGTTGATTTTAAAAGTAAAGTTAGAAGGATTAACTTTTGTTTGCGAACAAGTTTAGAATTAACTAAACTATGTTCTAGTGATTACAAGTTTAAACCTTCGAATAAGATAGCTTTATATGTATGAATCGAATGATGTTATGAACATCATTAATACCTTAAGTTCCTTGGATAAACCTACTGGAAAAGAGAAAAATGGATCTAGCTTCAACGGATCCTTGGATGGCTTGAAGTTCTTGAAGCAGAATCATGACACGAAAACAAGTTCAAGTAAGATCATCACTTGAAATAAGATTGTTGTAGTTATAGAAATTGAACCAAAGTTTGAATATGATTATTACCTTGTATTAGAATGATAACCTACTGTAAGAAACAAAGATTTCTTGAGGTTGGATGATCACCTTACAAGATTGGAAGTGAGCTAGCAAACTTGAAAGTATTCTTGATTTTATGTAACTAGAACTTGTAGAATTTATGAAGAACACTTAGAACTTGAAGATAGAACTTGAGAGAGATCAATTATATGAATAAAATTGAAGAATGAAAGTGTTTGTAGGTGTTTTTGGTCGTTGGTGTATGGATTAGATATAAAGGATATGTAATTTTGTTTTCATGTAAATAAGTCATGAATGATTACTCATATTTTTGTAATTTTATGAGATGTTTCATGCTAGTTGCTAAATGATGGTTCCCACATGTGTTAGGTGACTCACATGGGCTGCTAAGAGCTGATAATTGGAGTGTATATACCAATAGTACATACATCTAAAAGCTGTGTATTGTACGAGTACGAATACAGGTGCATACGAGTAGAATTGTTGATGAAACTGAACGAGGATGTAATTGTAAGCATTTTTATTAAGTAGAAGTATTTTGATAATTGTATTGAAGTCTTTCAAAAGTGTATAAATACATATTAAAACACTACATGTATATACATTTTAACTGAGTCGTTAAGTCATCGTTAGTCGTTACATTAAAGTGTTGTTTTGAAACCTTTAGGTTAACGATCTTGTTAAATGTTGTTAACCCAATGTTTATAATATCAAATAAGATTTTAAATTATTATATTATCATGATATTATCATGTATGAATATCTCTTAATATGATATATATACATTAAATGTCTTTACGACGATAATCGTTACATATATGTCTCGTTTAAAAATCATTAAGTTAGTAGTCTTGTTTTTACATATGTAGTTCATTGTTAATATACTTAATGATATGTTTACTTATCATAGTATCATGTTAACTATATATATATCCATATATATGTCATCATATAGTTTTTACAAGTTTTAACGTTCGTGAATCACCGGTCAACTTGGGTGGTCAATTGTCTATATGAAACATATTTCAATTAATCAAGTCTTAACAAGTTTGATTGCTTAACATGTTGGAAACATTTAATCATGTAAATATCAATCTCAATTAATATATATAAACATGGAAAAGTTCGGGTCACTACAGTACCTACCCGTTAAATAAATTTCGTCCCGAAATTTTAAGCAGTTGGAGGTGTTGACGTATCTTCTGGAAATAAATGGGGGTATTTCTTCTTCATCTAATCTTCACACTCCCAGGTGAACTCGGGTCCTCTACGAGCATTCCATCGAACCTTAACAATTGGTATCTTGTTTTGCTTAAGTCTTTTAACCTCACGATCCATTATTTCGACGGGTTCTTCGATGAATTGGAGTTTTTCGTTGATTTGGATTTCATCTAACGGAATAGTGAGATCTTCTTTAGCAAAACATTTCTTCAAATTTGAGACGTGGAAAGTGTTATGTACAGCCGCGAGTTGTTGTGGTAACTCAAGTCGGTAAGCTACTGGTCCAACACGATCAATAATCTTGAATGGTCCAATATACCTTGGATTTAATTTCCCTCGTTTACCAAATCGAACAACGCCTTTCCAAGGTGCAACTTTAAGCATGACCATCTCTCCAATTTCAAATTCTATATCTTTTCTTTTAATGTCAGCGTAGCTCTTTTGTCGACTTTGGGCGGTTTTCAATCGTTGTTGAATTTGGATGATCTTCTAGGCAGTTTCTTGTATAATCTCCGGACCCGTAATCTGTCTATCCCCCACTTCACTCCAATAAATCGGAGACCTGCACTTTCTACCATAAAGTGCTTCAAACGGCGCCATCTCAATGCTTGAATGGTAGCTGTTGTTGTAGGAAAATTCTGCTAACGGTAGATGTCGATCCCAACTGTTTCCGAAATCAATAACACATGCTCGTAGTATGTCTTCAAGCGTTTGTATCGTCCTTTCGCTCTGCCCATCAGTTTGTGGATGATAGGCAGTACTCATGTCTAGACGAGTTCCTAATGCTTGCTGTAATGTCTGCCAGAATCTTGAAATAAATCTGCCATCCCTATCAGAGATAATAGAGATTGGTATTCCATGTCTGGAGACGACTTCCTTCAAATACAGTCGTGCTAACTTCTCCATCTTGTCATCTTCTCTTATTGGCAGGAAGTGTGCTGATTTGGTGAGACGATCAACTATTACCCAAATAGTATCAAAACCACTTGCAGTCCATGGAAATTTAGTAATGAAATCCATGGTAATGTTTTCCCATTTCCATTCCGGGATTTCAGGTTGTTGTAGTAGACCTGATGGTTTCTGATGTTCAGCTTTGACCTTAGAACGCGTCAAACATTCTCCTACATATTTAGCAATATCGGCTTTCATACCTGGCCACCAAAAATGTTTCTTAAGATCCTTGTACATCTTCCCCGTTCCAGGATGTATTGAGCATCTGGTTTTATGAGCTTCTCTAAGTACCATTTCTCTCATATCTCCAAATTTTGGTACCCAAATCCTTTCAGCCCTATACCGGGTTCCGTCTTCCCGAATATTAAGATGCTTCTCCGATCCTTTGGGTATTTCATCCTTTAAATTTCCCTCTTTTAAAAATCCTTGTTGCGCCTCCTTTATTTGAGTAGTAAGGTTATTATGAATCATTATATTCATAGATTTTACTCGAATCGGTTCTCTGTCCTTCCTGCTCAAGGCATCGGCTACCACATTTGCCTTCCCCGGGTGGTAACGAATCTCAAAGTCGTAATCATTCAACAATTCAATCCACCTACGCTGCCTCATATTCAGTTGTTTCTGATTAAATATGTGTTGAAGACTTTTGTGGTCAGTATATATAATACTTTTGACCCCATATAAGTAGTGCCTCTAAGTCTTTAATGCAAAAACAACCGCGACTAATTCCAAATCATGCATCGTATAATTTTGTTCGTGAATCTTCAATTGTCTAGACGCATAAGCAATCACCTTCGTTTGTTGCATTAATACACAACCGAGACCTTGCTTTGATGCGTCACAATAAATCACAAAATCATCATTCCCTTCAGGCAATGACAATATAGGTGCCGTAGTTAGCTTTTTCTTCAATAACTGAAACGCTTTCTCTTGTTCATCATTCCATTCAAATTTCTTCCCTTTATGCGTTAATGCAGTCAAGGGTTTTGCTATTCTGGAAAAGTCTTGGATGAACCTTCTATAGTAACCAGCTAGTCCTAAAAACTGGCGTATGTGTTTCGGAGTTTTTGGGGTTTCCCACTTTTCAACAGTTTCTATCTTTACCGGATCCACCTTAATACCTTCTTTGTTCACTATGTGACCGAGGAATTGAACTTCTTCCAACCAAAATGCACACTTTGAAAACTTAGCGTACAATTCTTCCTTCCTCAATACTTCTAACACCTTTCTCAAATGTTCACCGTGTTCTTGGTCATTCTTTGAGTAAATAAGTATGTCATCAATGAAAACAATGACAAAGTTGTCAAGGTATGGTCCACACACTCGGTTCATAAGGTCCATGAACACAGCTGGTGTATTAGTTAAACCAAACAGCATGACCATAAACTCGTAATGACCGTAACGTGTTCTGAAAGCAGTCTTTGGAATATCATCTTCTTTCACCCGCATTTGATGATACCCGGAACGTAAGTCAATCTTTGAATAAACAGACGAGCCTTGTAGTTGATCAAATAAGTCGTCGATTCTCGGTAGTGGGTAGCGGTTCTTGATGGTAAGTTTGTTCAACTCTCGGTAGTCGATACACAACCTGAATGTACCATCTTTCTTCTTGACAAACAAAACAGGAGCTCCCCACGGTGATGTGCTTGGTCGAATAAAACCACGTTCTAATAGTTCTTGTAGTTGGCTTTGCAGTTCTTTCATCTCGCTGGGTGCGAGTCTATAAGGAGCACGAGCTATTGGTGCAGCTCCTGGTACAAGATCTATTTGAAATTCAACAGATCGATGTGGAGGTAGTCCAGGTAATTCTTTCAGAAATACATCGGAAAATTCTTTTGCGACGGGAACATCATTGATGCTCTTTTCTTCAGTTTGTACTTTCTCGACGTGTGCTAGAACAGCATAGCAACCTTTTCTTATTAGTTTTTGTGCCTTCAAATTATTAATAAGATGTAGCTTCATGTTACCCTTTTCTCCGTACACCATTAAGGGTTCTCCTTCTTCTCGTACAATGCGAATTGCATTTTTATAACATACGATTTCTGCTTTCACCTTCTTCAGCCAGTCCATGCCAACTATTACATCAAAACTCCCTAACTCTACTGGTATCAAATCAATCTTAAATATTTCGCTACCCAGTTTAATTTCTCGATTCCGGCATATATTATCTGCTGAAATTAATTTACCGTTTGCTAATTCGAGTAAAAATTTACTATCCAATGGCGTCAATGGACAACTTAATTTAGCAAAAAAATCTCTACTCATATAGCTTCTATCCGCACCCGAATCAAATAAAACGTAAGCAGATTTATTGTCAATAAGAAACGTACCCATAACAAGCTCCGGGTCTTCCTGTGCCTCTGCCGCATTAATATTGAAAACTCTTCCGCGGCCTTGTCCATTCGTGTTCTCCTGGTTCGGGCAATTTCTAATAATGTGGCCCGGTTTTCGACATTTATAACAAACTACATTGGCATAACTTGCTCCGACACTACTTGCTCCGCCATTACTCGTTCCAACACCATTTGTTCCTTTCGTTCTGTTAACCCCTGGTCCGTAGACCTCACACTTCGCCGCGCTATGACCATTTCTTTTACACTTGTTGCAAAATTTGGTGCAGAACCTCGAGTGATACTTTTCACACCTTTGGCATAGCTGCTTCTGATTGTTGTTGTTGTTGTTGCGGTTGTTATTGTTGTTGGGATGATTGTTGTAGTTGCTGTTATTGTTGTTGTTGTTGTTGTTGGGCCGTTTGTTGTGGTTGCGATTGATGTTGCGATTGTTGGGATAATTGTTGCGATTATTATTGTAATTGCTATTGTTGTTGTATTGGTGATTCTTATCACCATTTTCCTCCCACTTTCTTTTGACTTGCTTCACATTGGCCTCTTCAGCCGTCTGTTCTTTAATTCTTTCCTCAATCTGGTTTACTAGTTTGTGAGCCATTCTACATGCCTGTTGTATGGAGGCGGGCTCGTGTGAACTTATATCTTCTTGGATTCTTTCCGGTAATCCTTTCACAAACGCGTCGATCTTCTCTTCCTCATCTTCGAACGCTCCCGGACACAATAGGCACAATTCTGTGAATCGTCTTTCGTACGTGGTAATATCAAATCCTTGGGTTCGTAACCCTCTAAGTTCTGTCTTGAGCTTATTGACCTCGGTTCTGGGATGGTACTTCTCGTTCATCAAGTGCTTGAATGCTAACCACGGTAGTGCGTACGCATCGTCTTGTCCCACTTGCTCTAGATAGGTATTCCACCATGTAAACGCAGAACCTGTGAAGGTATGCGTAGCATACTTCACTTTGTCCTCTTCAGTACACTTACTTATGGCAAACACCGATTCGACCTTCTCGGTCCACCGTTTCAATCCGATCGGTCCTTCGGTTCCATCAAATTCCAAAGGTTTGCAGGCAGTGAATTCTTTGTAGGTGCATCCTACACGATTTCCTGTACTGCTAGATCCAAGGTTATTGTTGGTATGTAGCGCAGCCTGTACTGCGGCTATGTTTGAAGCTAGAAAAGTACGGAATTCCTCTTCATTCATATTCACGGTGTGTCGAGTAGTCGGTGCCATTTCCTTCAAAATAGTCAAATGGAACAAGTTAATCATACAGAATATTAAGAGTAGTTAATAGTATTTCGTAGCATAATATGAACTCATTTATAAAAGCTTTTTCTTCATATTAGCGTTTTATAAGTTTAAATTCGGGTAGTACCTACCCGTTAAGTTCATACTTAGTAGCTAATATACAATTCAACTACTACAATTCTATATGAAAAACTAATTATAATAATAT
The DNA here is from genome assembly GCF_046630445.1 of Rutidosis leptorrhynchoides. NCBI lineage: Eukaryota > Viridiplantae > Streptophyta > Magnoliopsida > Asterales > Asteraceae > Rutidosis > Rutidosis leptorrhynchoides. The sequence continues at coordinate 202,240,381 of NC_092338.1, forward strand.
TTCGCGTTCAAACTTTTACACAATATTTTACAAACTTACAATACCGCTTATTTTACATATAGCATGAAATATAGCACACAATAAATTTGATACAAGATGGTTGTGAAGATAATTCTAGCTAGTACACAAGTCGTTCAGCAAAGGCAATAAAGACACGTAATTCATACGTTCAGAAACAAGTCATGCATTCTGGTTTTACTAGGATTACTTCCCATCCTTGGTCTTGTGGAACATAACCGTTATGGCCGTTGATAAGACAGCGTGTTGTAACGTCGTCAAAGGGACGAGGGTTACGTAATGTCCAACAGTCCCGTAACTATCTAAAAACCTCATTTCTTACCCCAATTACCGACTCCGTCACTTGTGGGAACGTTTTGTTTAATAGTTGTAGCCCGATGTTCTTGTTCTCACTTTGGTGAGAAGCGAACATTACTAATCCGTAAGCATAACATGCTTCTTTATGTTGTATGTTAGCCGCTTTTTCTAAATCATGAAGTCCAATATTCGGATATATTGAGTCAAAATAATTTCTTAACCCATTGCGTAAAATAGCATTTGGGTTCCCCGCAATATATGCGTCAAAGTAAACACATCGTAACTTATGGATTTCCCAATGTGATATCCCCCATCTTTCGAATGAAAGCCTTTTATAAACCAAGGCATTCTTGTAACGTTCTTCGAATGTCTTACAAACTGATCTCGCCTTAAATAGTTGTGCTGAGGAATTCTGACCGACTCTAGACAAGATTTCATCAATCATGTCTCCGGGTAGGTCTCTTAAAATATTGGGTTGTCTATCCATTTTATGTTTTTATACTGTAAAATAGACAAGAGTTAGATTCATAAAAAAAATACTTATTAATACAAGCAATTTTTACATATATCATAAAGCATAAGCACACTATATTACATATATTACACCACACGAATACAACTATCTTATTCTGACTCGCTCGTTTCTTCTTCTTCGGTTTTGGTTCGTTTTGACAAGTTTCTAGGGATATATGATGTTCCCCTAATACGAGCCGTCGTTTTCCACATTGGTTTAGAAAAACCTGGTGGTTTAGAGGTTCCCGGGTCATTGTTACAACTTAAGGACTTCGGGGGTTGACGATACATATAAAGTTCATCGGGGTTGGAATTAGATTTCTCTATTTTTATGCCCTTTCCCTTATTATTTTCTTTTGCCTTTTTAAATTCAGTTGGGGTAATTTCTATAACATCATCGGAATTCTCGTCGGAATCCGATTCATCGGAGAATTGTTAATCCTCCCAATATTTTGCTTCCTTGGCGGAAACACCATTGACCATAATTAACCTTGGTCGGTTGGTTGAGGATTTTCTTTTACTTAACCGTTTTATTATTTCCCCCACCGGTTTTATTTCTTCATCCGGTTCCGATTCTTCTTCCGGTTCCGACTCTTCTTCCGGTTCCTCTTCGGGAACTTGTGAATCAGTCCACGAATCATTCCAATTTACATTTGACTCTTCATTATTATTAGGTGAGTCAATGGGACTTGTTCTAGAGGTAGACATCTATCACATAATATCAAACGTGTTAAGAGATTAATATATCACATAATATTCACATGTTAAAAATATATAGTTTCCAACAAAATTTGTTAAGCAATCATTTTTCAAGTAAACACGGTCGAAGTCCAGACTCACTAATGCATCCTAACAAACTCGATAAGACACACTAATGCAAAATTCTGGTTCTCTAAGACCAACGCTCGAATACCAACTGAAATGTCCCGTTCTTATTGATTAAAAACGTTCCATATTAATTGATTTCGTTGCGAGGTTTTGACCTCTATATGAGACGTTTTTCAAAGACTGCATTCATTTTAAAACAAACCATAACCTTTATTTCATCCATAAAGGTTTAAAAAGCTTTACGTAGATTATCAAATGATGATAATCTAAAATATCCTGTTTACACACGACCATTACATAATGGTTTACAATACAAATATGTTACAACAAAATAAGTTTCTTGAATGCAGTTTTAACACAATATCATACAAGCATGGACTCCAAATCTCGTCCTTATTTAAGTATGCGACAGCGGAAGCTCTTAGTATTCACCTGAGAATAAACATGCTTTAAACGTCAACAAAAATGTTGGTGAGTTATAGGTTTAACCTATATATATCAAATCGTAACAATAGACCACAAGATTTCATATTTCAATACACATCCCATACATAGAGATAAAAATCATTCATATAGTGAACACCTGGTAACCGACATTAACAAGATGCATATATAAGAATATCCCCCATCATTCCGGGACATCCTTCGGATATGATATAAATTTCGAAGTACTAAAGCATCCGATACTTTGGATGGGGTTTGTTAGGCCCAATAGATCTATCTTTAGGATTCACGTCAATTTGGGTGTCTGTTCCCTAATTCTTAGATTACCAGACTTAATAAAAAGGGGCATATTCGATTTCGATAATTCAACCATAGAATGTAGTTTCACGTATTTGTGTCTATTTTGTAAATCATTTATAAAACCTGCATGTATTCTCATCCCAAAATATTAGATTTTAAAAGTGGGACTATAACTCACTTTCACAGATTTTTACTTCGTCGGGAAGTAAGACTTGGCCACTGATTGATTCACGAACCTATAACAATATATACATATATATCAAAGTATGTTCAAAATATATTTACAACACTTTTAATATATTTTGATGTTTTAAGTTTATTAAGTCAGCTGTCCTCGTTAGTAACCTACAACTAGTTGTCCACAGTTAGATGTACAGAAATAAATCGATAAATATTATCTTGAATCAATCCACGACCCAGTGTATACATATCTCTGTATTGATCACAACTCAAACTATATATATTTTGGAATCAACCTCAACCCTGTATAGCTAACTCCAACATTCACATATAGAGTGTCTATGGTTGTTCCGAAATATATATAGATGTGTCGACATGATAGGTCGAAACATTGTATACGTGTCTATGGTATCTCAAGATTACATAATATACAATACAAGTTGATTAAGTTATGGTTGGAATAGATTTGTTACCAATTTTCACGTAGCTAAAATGAGAAAAATTATCCAATCTTGTTTTACCCATAACTTCTTCATTTTAAATCCGTTTTGAGTGAATCAAATTGTTATGGTTTCATATTGAACTCTATTTTATGAATCTAAACAGAAAAAGTATAGGTTTATAGTCGGAAAAATAAGTTACAAGTCGTTTTTGTAAAGGTAGTCATTTCACTCGAAAGAACGACGTCTAGATGACCATTTTAGAAAACATACTTCCACTTTGAGTTTAACCATAATTTTTGGATATAGTTTCATGTTCATAATAAAAATCATTTTCCCAGAATAACAACTTTTAAATCAAAGTTTATCATAGTTTTTAATTAACTAACCCAAAACAGCCCGCGGTGTTACTACGACGGCGTAAATCCGGTTTTACGGTGTTTTTCGTGTTTCCAGGTTTTAAATCATTAAGTTAGCATATCATATAGATATAGAACATGTGTTTAGTTGATTTTAAAAGTCAAGTTAGAAGGATTAACTTTTGTTTGCGAACAAGTTTAGAATTAACTAAACTATGTTCTAGTGATTACAAGTTTAAACCTTCGAATAAGATAGCTTTATATGTATGAATCGAATGATGTTATGAACATTATTACTATCTTAAGTTCCTTGGATAAACCTACTGGAAAAGAGAAAAATGGATCTAGCTTCAACGGATCCTTGGATGGCTCGAAGTTCTTGAAGCAGAATCATGACACGAAAACAAGTTCAAGTAAGATCATCACTTGAAATAAGATTGTTATAGTTATAGAAATTGAACCAAAGTTTGAATATGATTATTACCTTGTATTAGAATGATAACCTACTGTAAGAAACAAAGATTTCTTGAGGTTGGATGATCACCTTACAAGATTGGAAGTGAGCTAGCAAACTTGAAAGTATTCTTGATTTTATGTAACTAGAACTTGTAGAATTTATGAAGAACACTTAGAACTTGAAGATAGAACTTGAGAGAGATCAATTATATGAAGAAAATTGAAGAATGAAAGTGTTTGTAGGTGTTTTTGGTCATTGGTGTATGGATTAGATATAAAGGATATGTAATTTTGTTTTCATGTAAATAAGTCATGAATGATTACTCATATTTTTGTAATTTTATGAGATATTTCATGCTAGTTGCCAAATGATGGTTCCCACATGTGTTAGGTGACTCACATGGGCTACTAAGAGCTAATCATTAGAGTGTATATACCAATAGTACATACATCTAAAAGCTGTGTATTGTACGAGTACGAATACGGGTGCATACGAGTAGAATTGTTGATGAAACTGAACGAGGATGTAATTGTAAGCATTTTTGTTAAGTAGAAGTATTTTGATAAGTGTATTGAAGTCTTTCAAAAGTGTATAAATACATATTAAAACACTACATGTATATACATTTTAACTGAGTCGTTAAGTCATCGTTAGTCGTTACATGAAAGTGTTGTTTTGAAACCTTTAGGTTAACGATCTTGTTAAATGTTGTTAACCCAATGTTTATAATATCAAATGAGATTTTAAATTATTATATTATCATGATATTATCATGTATGAATATCTCTTAATATGATATATATACATTAAATGTCTTTACAACGATAATCGTTACATATATGTCTCGTTTAAAAATCATTAAGTTAGTAGTCTTGTTTTTACATATGTAGTTCATTGTTAATATACTTAATGATATGTTTACTTATCATAGTATCATGTTAACTATATATATATCTATATATATGTCATCATATAGTTTTTACAAGTTTTAACATTCGTGAATCACCGGTCAACTTGGGTGGTCAATTGTCTATATGAAACATATTTCAATTAATCAAGTCTTAACAAGTTTGATTGCTTAACATGTTGGAAATATTTAATCATGTAAATATCAATCTCAATTAATATATATAAACATGAAAAAGTTCGGGTCACTACAAATTCCACCAGGGTATTTGAATTTACAGCTTTAGCATCGGCTGGTAATAAAGCTGATAGGTTAATGAACTTCATCTATGCGATTTCATTGTGGCCAAAGCCTATCTCTCCTATTTGTATTCATTGTGATAGTGCTTCTACGTTGGCTAAGGCATATAGTCAAATGTATAATGGAAAGTCTAGACATTTATGTGTTAGACATAGGATGATTCGTGGGTTAATCACCAATGAATTCACTTTTGTTGATTTTGTGAGGTCACAACAAAATCTAGCCGATCACTTGACCAAATGACTAGACAGGGACTTATTGCACAAGTCGGCTATTGGTGTGGGATTGAAGTCCATTTAGATCTTCCAAAGTGGGGTATCATTCTAGTACATCGCTAGAAGTTGAATTCAATGTGGAAAGCCTACTTTCTAGAGATTAGAATGTAGTGACCCGAACTTTTCCATGTTTATATATATTAATTGAGATTGATATTTACATGATTAAATGTTTCCAACATGTTAAGCAATTAAACTTGTTAAGACTTGATTAATTGAAATATGTTTCATATAGACAATTGACCACCCAAGTTGACCGGTGATTCACGAACGTTAAAACATGTAAAAACTATACGATGACATATATATGGTTATATATATAGTTAACATGATTTTATTATAAGTATGTATCTCATTAGGTATTTTAACAATGAGTTATATACATAAAAATGAGACTATTAATTTAAGAAACTCGAAAACGATATATATAACGATTATCGTTATAACAACGTCTTACTAGGTACATATGAATCATATTTAGATATTGATACAGTTGGTTAATTATGTTAAATGATAAGTAAATATATTATTAAGTGTATTAACAATGAATTACATATGTAAAAATAAGATTACTAACTTAATGATTTCGAAACGAGACATATATGTAACGATTATCGTTGTAACGACATTTAACAGTATATACATCATACTAAGATATATTATATATCATAATATCATGATAATATAAAAATTTAACATCTCATTTGTTATAATAAACAATGGGTTAACAACATTAAACAAGATCGTTAACCTAAAGGTTTCAAAACAACATTTACATGTAACGACTAACGATGAGTTAACGACTCAGTTAAAATATATATACATGTAGTGTTTTAATATGTATTTATACACTTTTGAAAGACTTCAATACACTTATCAAAATACTTCTACTTAACAAAAATGCTTACAATTACATCCTCGTTCAGTTTCATCAACAATTCTACTAGTATGCACCCGTATTCGTATTCGTACAATACACAGCTTTTAGATGTATGTACTATTGGTATATACACTCCAATGATCAGCTCTTAGCAGCCCATGTGAGTCACCTAACACATGTGGGAACCATCATTTGGCAACTAGCATGAAATATCTCATAAAATTACAAAAATATGAGTAATCATTCATGACTTATTTACATGAAAACAAAATAACATATCCTTTATATCTAATCCATACACCAACGACCAAAAACACCTACAAACACTTTAATTCTTCAATTTTCTTCATCTAATTGATCTCTCTCAAGTTCTATCTTCAAGTTCTAAGTGTTCTTCATAAATTCCAAAAGTTCTAGTTTCATAAAATCAAGAATACTTTCAAGTTTGCTAGCTCACTTCCAATCTTGTAAGGTGATCATAAAACCTCAAGAAATCTTTGTTTATTACAGTAGGTTATCATTCTAATACAAGGTAATAATCATATTCAAACTTTGGTTCAATTTCTATAACTATAACAATCTTATTTCAAGTGATGATCTTACTTGAACTTGTTTTCGTGTCATGATTCTGCTTCAAGAACTTCGAGCCATCTAAGGATCCGTTGAAGCTAGATCCATTTTTCTATTTTCCAGTAGGTTTATCCAAGGAACTTAAGGTAGTAATGATGTTCATAACATCATTCGATTCATACATATAAAGCTATCTTATTCGAAGGTTTAAACTTGTAATCACTAGAACATAGTTTAGTTAATTCTAAACTTGTTCGCAAATAAAAGTTAATCCTTCTAACTTGACTTTTAAAATCAACTAAACACATGTTCTATATCTATATGATATGCTAACTTAATGATTTAAAACCTGGAAACACGAAAAACACCGTAAAATCGGATTTACGCCGTCGTAGTAACACCGCGGGCTGTTTTGGGTTAGTTAATTAAAAACTATGATAAACTTTGATTTAAAAGTTGTTATTCTGAGAAAATGATTTTTATTATGAACATGAAACTATATCCAAAAATTATGGTTAAACTCAAAGTGGAAGTATGTTTTCTAAAATGGTCATCTAGACGTCGTTCTTTCGACTGAAATGACTACCTTTACAAAAACGACTTGTAACTTATTTTTCCGACTATAAATCTATACTTTTTCTGTTTAGATTCATAAAATAGAGTTCAATATGAAACCATAGCAATTTGATTCACTCAAAACGGATTTAAAATGAAGAAGTTATGGGTAAAACAAGATTGGATAATTTTTCTCATTTTAGCTACGTGAAAATTGGTAACAAATCTATTCCAACCATAACTTAATCAACTTGTATTGTATATTATGTAATCTTGAGATACCATAGACACGTATACAATGTTTCGACCTATCATGTCGACACATCTATATATATTTCGGAACAACCATAGACACTCTATATGTGAATGTTGGAGTTAGCTATACAGGGTTGAGGTTGATTCCAAAATATATATAGTTTGAGTTGTGATCAATACTGAGATACGTATACACTGGGTCGTGGATTGATTCAAGATAATATTTATCGATTTATTTCTGTACATCTAACTGTGGACAACTAGTTGTAGGTTACTAACGAGGACAGCTGACTTAATAAACTTAAAACATCAAAATATATTAAAAGTGTTGTAAATATATTTTGAACATACTTTGATATATATGTATATATTGTTATAGGTTCGTGAATCAACCAGTGGCCAAGTCTTACTTCCCGACGAAGTAAAAATCTGTGAAAGTGAGTTATAGTCCCACTTTTAAAATCTAATATTTTTGGGATGAGAATACATGCAGGTTTTATAAATGATTTACAAAATAGACACAAGTACGTGAAACTACATTCTATGGTTGAATTATCGAAATCGAATATGCCCCTTTTTATTAAGTCTGGTAATCTAATAATTAGGGAACAGACACCCTAATTGACGCGAATCCTAAAGATAGATCTATTGGGCCTAACAAACCCCATCCAAAGTACCGGATGCTTTAGTACTTCGAAATTTATATCATATCCGAAGGGTGTCCCGGAATGATGGGGATATTCTTAAAAATGCATCTTGTTATTGTCGGTTACCAGGTGTTCACCATATGAATGATTTTTATCTCTATGTATGGGATGTGTATTGAAATATGAAATCTTGTGGTCTATTATTACGATTTGATATATATAGGTTAAACCTATAACTCACCAACATTTTTGTTGACGTTTAAATCATGTTTATTCTCAGGTGAATATTAAGAGCTTCCGCTGTTGCATACTAAAATAAGGACAAGATTTGGAGTCCATGTTTGTATGATATTGTGTAAAAACTGCATTCAAGAAACTGATTTCGATGTAACATATTTGTATTGTAAACCATTATGTAATGGTCGTGTGTAAACAGGATATTTTAGATTATCATTATTTGATAATCTACGTAAAGCTTTTTAAACCTTTATAAAGGTTATGGTGTTTTAAAAATGAATGCGGTCTTTGAAAAACGTCTCATATAGAGGTCAAAACCTCGCAACGAAATCAATTAATATGGAACGTTTTTAATCAATAAGAACGGGACATTTCAGTTGGTATCCGAGCGTTGGTCTTAGAGAACCAGAATTTTGCATTAGTGTGTCTTATCGAGTTTGTTAGGATGCATTAGTGAGTCTGAACTTCGACCGTGTTTACTTGAAAAATGATTGCTTAACAAATTTTGTTGGAAACTATATATTTTTAACATGTGAATATTATGTGATATACTAATCTCTTAACGCGTTTGATATTATGTGATAGATGTCTACCTCTAGAACAAGTCCCATTGACTCACCTAATAATAATGAAGAGTCAAATGTAAATTGGAATGATTCGTGGACTGATTCACAAGTTCCCGAAGAGGAACCGGAAGAAGAGTCGGAACCGGAAGAAGAATCGGAACCGGAAGAAGAATCGGAACCGGATGAAGAAATAGAACCGGTGGGGGAAATAATAAAACGGTTAAGTAAAAGAAAATCCTCAACCAACCGACCAAGGTTAATTATGGTCAATGGTGTTTCCGCCAAGGAAGCAAAATATTAGGAGGATTACCAATTCTCCGATGAATCGGATTCCGACGAGAATTCCGATGATGTTATAGAAATTACCCCAACTGAATTTAAAAAGGCAAAAGAAAATAATAAGGGAAAGGGCATAAAAATAGAGAAATCTAATTCCAACCCCGATGAACCTTATATGTATCGTCAACCCCCGAAGTCCTTAAGTTGTAACAATGACCCGGGAACCTCTAAACCACCAGGTTTTTCTAAACCAATGTGGATAACGACGGCTCGTATTAGGGGAAAATCATATATCCCTAGAAACTTGGCAAAACAAACCAAAACCGAAGAAGAAGAAACAAGCGAGTCGGAATAAGATAGTTGTATTCATGTAGTGTAATATATGTAATATAGTGTGCTTATGCTTTATGATATATGTAAAAATTGCTTGTATTAATAAGTATTTTTTTTTATGAATCTAACTCTTGTCTATTTTACAGTATAAAAACGCAAAATGGATAGACAACCCAATATTTTAAGAGACCTACCCGGAGACATGATTGATGAAATCTTGTCTAGAGTCGGTCAGAATTCCTCGGCACAACTATTTAAGGTGAGATCAGTTTGTAAGACATTCGAAGAACGTTCCAAGAATGTCTTGGTTTATAAGAGACTTTCATTTGAAAGATGGGGGATATCACATTGGGAAACCCATAAGTTACGATGTGTTTACTTTGACGCATATATTGCGGGGAACCCAAATGCTAGTTTACGCAACGGGTTAAGAAATTATTTTGACTCAATGTATCCGAATATAGGACTTCATGATTTAGAAAAAGCGGCTAACATACAACATAAAGAAGCATGCTATGCTTATGGGTTAGTAATGTTCGCTTCTCACCAAAGTGAGAAAAAGAACATCGGGCTACAGCTATTAAACAAAACGTTCCCACAAGTGACGGAGTCGGTAATTGGGGTAAGAAATGAGGTTTTTAGATTGTTACGGGACTGTTGGACATTACGTAACCCTCGTCCCTTTGACGACGTTACAACACGCTGTCTTATCAACGGCCATAACGGTTATGTTGCACAAGACCAAGGATGGGAAGTAGTCCTAGTAAAACCAGAATGCATGACTTGTTTCTGGACGTATGAATTACGTGTCTTTATTGCCTTTGCTGAACGACTTGTGTACTAGCTAGAATTATCTTCACAACTATCTTGTATCAAAGTTATTGTGTGCTATATTTCATGCTTTATGTAAAATAAGCGGTATTGTAAGTTTGTAAAATATTGTATAAAAGTTTGAACGTGAAATATTATTATAATCAGTTTTTCATATAGAATTGTAGTAGTTGAATTGTATATTAGCTACTAAGTATGAACTTAACGGGTAGGTACTACCCGAATTTAAACTTATAAAACGCTAATATGAAGAAAAAGCTTTTATAAATGAGTTCATATTATGCTACAATATACTATTAACTACTCTTAATATTCTGTATGATTAACTTGTTCCATTTGACTATTTTGAAGAAAATGGCACCGACTACTCTACACACCGTGAATATGAATGAAGAGGAATTCTGTACTTTTCTAGCTTCAAACATAGCCGCAGTACAGGCTGCGCTACATACCAACAATAACCTTGGATCTAGCAGTACAGGAAATCGTGTAGGATGCACCTACAAAGAATTCACTGCCTGCAAACCTTTGGAATTTGATGGAACCGAAGGACCGATCGGATTGAAACGGTGGACTGAGAAGGTCGAATCGGTGTTTGCCATAAGTAAGTGTACTGAAGAGGACAAAGTGAAGTACGCTACGCATACCTTCACAGGTTCTGCATTAACATGGTGGAATACCTATCTAGAGCAAGTGAGACAAGACGATGCGTACGCACTACCGTGGTCAGCATTCAAGCACTTGATGAACGAGAAGGACCGTCCCAGAACCGAGGTCAATAAGCTCAAGACAGAACTTAGAGGGTTACGAACCCAAGGATTTGATATTACCACGTACGAAAGACGATTCACAGAATTGTGCCTATTGTGTCCGGGAGCATTCGAAGATGAGGAAGAGAAGATCGACGCGTTTGTGAAAGGATTACCGGAAAGAATCCAAGAAGATATAAGTTCACACGAGCCCGTCTCCATACAACAGGCATGTAGAATGGCTCACAAACTAGTGAACCAGATTGAAGAAAGAATTAAAGAACAGACTGCTGAAGAGGCCAATGTGAAGCAAGTCAAAAGAAAGTGGGAGGAAAACGGTGATAAGAATCACCAATACAACAACAACAATAATCGCAACAATTATCCCAACAATCGCAACATCAATCGCAACTACAACAAACGGCCCAACAACAACAACAACAACAACAACAATAGCAACTACAACAATCATCCAAACAACAATAATAACCGCAACAACAACAACAATCAGAAGCAGCTATGCCAAAGGTGTGAAAAGTATCACTCGGGGTTCTGCACCAAATTTTGCAACAAGTGTAAAAGAAATGGTCATAGCGCGGCGAAGTGTGAGGTCTACGGACCAGGGGTTAATAGAACGAAAGGAACAAATGGTGTCGGAACGAGTAATGGTGGAGCAAGTAGTGTCGGAGCAAGTTATGCCAATGTAGTTTGTTATAAATGTGGAAAACCGGGCCACATTATTAGAAATTGCCCGAACCAGGAGAACACGAATGGACAAGGCCGCGGAAGAGTTTTCAATATTAATGCGGCAGAGGCACAAGAAGACCCGGAGCTTGTTACGGGTAAGTTTCTTATTGACAATAAATCTTCTTACGTTTTATTTGATTCGGGTGCGGATAGAAGCTATATGAGTAGAGATTTTTGTGCTAAATTAAGTTGTCCATTGACGCCTTTGGATAGTAAATTTTTACTCGAATTAGCAAATGGTAAATTAATTTCAGCAGATAATATATGTCGGAATCGAGAAATTAAACTGGTTAGCGAAACATTTAAGATTGATTTGATACCAGTAGAATTAGGGAGTTTTGATGTGATAATCGGTATGGACTGGTTGAAAGAAGTGAAAGCAGAGATCGTTTGTTACAAAAATGCAATTCACATTATACGAGAAAAAGGAAAACCCTTAATGGTGTACGGAGAAAAGGGCAACACGAAGCTACATCTTATTAGTAATTTGAAGGCACAAAAACTAATAAGAAAAGGTTGCTATGCTGTTCTAGCACACGTCGAGAAAGTACAAACTGAAGAAAAGAGCATCAATGATGTTCCCGTCGCAAAAGAATTTCCCGATGTATTTCCGAAAGAATTACCGGGATTACCCCCACATCGATCCGTTGAATTTCAAATAGATCTTGTACCAGGAGCTGCACCAATAGCTCGTGCTCCTTACAGACTCGCACCCAGTGAGATGAAAGAACTGCAAAGCCAATTACAAGAACTTTTAGAGCGTGGTTTCATTCGACCAAGCACATCACCGTGGGGAGCTCCGGTTTTGCTTGTCAAGAAGAAAGATGGTACATTCAGGTTGTGTATCGACTACCGAGAGTTGAACAAACTTACCATCAAGAACCGCTACCCACTACCGAAAATCGATGACTTATTTGATCAACTACAAGGCTCGTCTGTTTATTCAAAGATTGACTTACATTCCGGGTATCATCAAATGCGGGTGAAAGAAGATGATATTCCAAAGACTGCTTTCAGAACACGTTACGGTCATTACGAGTTTATGGTCATGCCGTTTGGTTTAACTAATGCACCAGCTGTGTTCATGGACCTTATGAACCGAGTGTGTGGACCATACCTTGAAAAGTTTGTCATTGTTTTCATTGATGACATACTTATTTACTCAAAGAATGACCAAGAACACGGTGAACATTTGAGAAAGGTGTTAGAAGTATTGAGGAAGGAAGAATTGTACGCTAAGTTTTCAAAGTGTGCATTTTGGTTGGAAGAAGTTCAATTCCTCGGTCACATAGTGAACAAAGAAGGTATTAAGGTGGATCCGGCAAAGATAGAAACTGTTGAAAAATGGGAAACCCCAAAAACTCCGAAACACATACGCCAGTTTTTAGGACTAGCTGGTTACTACAAAAGGTTCATCCAAGACTTTTCCAGAATAACAAAACCCTTGACTGCATTAACGTATAAAGGGAAGAAATTTGAATGGAATGATGAACAAGAGAAAGCGTTTCAGTTATTGAAGAAAAAGCTAACTACGGCACCTATATTGTCATTGCCTGAAGGGAATGATGATTTTGTGATTTATTGTGATGCATCAAAGCAAGGTCTCGGTTGTGTATTAATGCAACGAACGAAGGTGATTGCTTATGCATCTAGACAATTGAAGATTCACGAACAAAATTATACGACGCATGATTTGGAATTAGGCGCGGTTGTTTTTGCATTAAAGACTTGGAGGCACTACTTATATGATGGTCAAAAGTATTATATATACCGACCACAAAAGTCTTCAACACATATTTAATCAGAAACAACTGAATATGAGGCAGCGTAGGTGGATTGAATTGTTGAATGATTACGACTTTGAGATTCGTTACCACCCGGGGAAGGCAAATGTGGTAGCCGATGCCTTGAGCAGGAAGGACAGAGAACCCATTCGAGTAAAATCTATGAATATAATGATTCATAATAACCTTACTACTCAAATAAAGGAGGCACAACAAGGAGTTTTAAAAGAGGGAAATTTAAAGGATGAAATACCCAAAGGATCGGAGAAACATCTTAATATTCGGGAAGACGGAACCCGGTATAGGGCTGAAAGGATTTGGGTACCAAAATTTGGAGATATGAGAGAAATGGTACTTAGAGAAGCTCATAAAACCAGATACTCAATACATCCTGGAACGGGGAAGATGTACAAAGATCTCAAGAAACATTTTTGGTGGCCGGGTATGAAAGCCGATGTTGCTAAATACGTAGGAGAATGTTTGACGTGTTCTAAGGTCAAAGCTGAGCATCAGAAACCATCAGGTCTACTTCAACAACCCGAAATCCCGGAATGGAAATGGGAAAACATTACCATGGATTTCATCACTAAATTGCCAAGGACTGCAAGTAGTTTTGATACTATTTGGGTAATAGTTGATCGTCTCACCAAATCAGCACACTTCCTGCCAATAAGAGAAGATGACAAGATGGAGAAGTTAGCACGACTGTATTTGAAGGAAGTCGTCTCCAGACATGGAATACCAATCTCTATTATCTCTGATAGGGATGGCATATTTATTTCAAGATTCTGGCAGACATTACAGCAAGCATTAGGAACTCGTCTAGACATGAGTACTGCGTATCATCCACAAACTGATGGGCAGAGCGAAAGGACGATACAAACGCTTGAAGACATGCTACGAGCATGTGTTATTGATTTCGGAAACAGTTGGGATCGACATCTACCGTTAGCAGAATTTTCCTACAACAACAGCTACCATTCAAGCATTGAGATGGCGCCGTTTGAAGCACTTTATGGTAGAAAGTGCAGGTCTCCAATTTGTTGGAGTGAAGTGGGGGATAGACATATTACGGGTCCAGAGATTATACAAGAAACTACCGAGAAGATCATCCAAATTCAACAACGGTTGAAAACCGCCCAAAGTCGACAAAAGAGCTACGCTGACATTAAAAGAAAAGATATAGAATTTGAAATTGGAGAGATGGTCATGCTTAAAGTTGCACCTTGGAAAGGCGTTGTTCGATTTGGTAAACGAGGGAAATTAAATCCAAGGTATATTGGACCATTCAAGATTATTGATCGTGTCGGACCAGTAGCTTACCGACTAGAGTTACCTCAACAACTCGCGGCTGTACATAACACTTTCCACGTCTCGAATTTGAAGAAATGTTTTGCTAAAGAAGATCTCACTATTCCGTTAGATGAAATCCAAATCAACGAAAAACTTCAATTCATCGAAGAACCCGTCGAAATAATGGATCGTGAGGTTAAAAGACTTAAGCAAAACAAGATACCAATTGTTAAGGTTCGATGGAATGCTCGTAGAGGACCCGAGTTCACCTGGGAGCGTGAAGATCAGATGAAGAAGAAATACCCGCATCTATTTCCAGAAGATTCGTCAACACCTTCAACAACTTAAAATTTCGGGACGAAATTTATTTAACGGGTAGGTACTGTAGTGACCCGAACTTTTCCATATTTATATATATTAATTGAGATTGATATTTACATGATTAAATGTTTCCAACATGTTAAGCAATTAAACTTGTTAAGACTTGATTAATTGAAATATGTTTCATATAGACAATTGACCACCCAAGTTGACCGGTGATTCACGAACGTTAAAACATGTAAAAACTATACGATGACATATATATGGTTATATATATAGTTAACATGATTTTATTATAAGTATGTATCTCATTAGGTATTTTAACAATGAGTTATATACATAAAAATGAGACTATTAATTTAAGAAACTCGAAAACGATATATATAACGATTATCGTTATAACAACGTCTTACTAGGTACATATGAATCATATTAAGATATTGATACACTTGGTTAATTATGTTAAATGATAAGTAAATATATTATTAAGTGTATTAACAATGAATTACATATGTAAAAATAAGATTACTAACTTAATGATTTCGAAACGAGACATATATGTAACGATTATCGTTGTAACGACATTTAACAGTATATACATCATACTAAGATATATTATATATCATAATATCATGATAATATAAAAATTTAACATCTCATTTGTTATAATAAACAATGGGTTAACAACATTAAACAAGATCGTTAACCTAAAGGTTTCAAAACAACATTTACATGTAACGACTAACGATGAGTTAACGACTCAGTTAAAATATATATACATGTAGTGTTTTAATATGTATTTATACACTTTTGAAAGACTTCAATACACTTATAAAAATACTTCTACTTAACAAAAATGCTTACAATTACATCCTCGTTCAGTTTCATCAACAATTCTACTAGTATGCACCCGTATTCGTACTCGTACAATACACAGCTTTTAGATGTATGTACTATTAGTATATACACTCCAATGATCAGCTCTTAGCAGCCCATGTGAGTCACCTAACACATGTGGGAACCATCATTTGGCAACTAGCATGAAATATCTCATAAAATTACAAAAATATGAGTAATCATTCATGACTTATTTACATGAAAACAAAATAACATATCCTTTATATCTAATCCATACACCAACGACCAAAAACACCTACAAACACTTTAATTCTTCAATTTTCTTCATCTAATTGATCTCTCTCAAGTTCTATCTTCAAGTTCTAAGTGTTCTTCATAAATTCCAAAAGTTCTAGTTTCATAAAATCAAGAATACTTTCAAGTTTGCTAGCTCACTTCCAATCTTGTAAGGTGATCATCAAACCTCAAGAAATCTTTGTTTATTACAGTAGGTTATCATTCTAATACAAGGTAATAATCATATTCAAACTTTGGTTCAATTTTTATAACTATAACAATCTTATTTCAAGTGATGATCTTACTTGAACTTGTTTTCGTGTCATGATTCTGCTTCAAGAACTTCGAGCCATCTAAGGATCCGTTGAAGCTAGATCCATTTTTCTCATTTCCAGTAGGTTTATCCAAGGAACTTAAGGTAGTAATGATGTTCATAACATCATTCAATTCATACATATAAAGCTATCTTATTCGAAGGTTTAAACTTGTAATCACTAGAACATAGTTTAGTTAATTCTAAACTTGTTCGCAAATAAAAGTTAATCCTTCTAACTTGACTTTTAAAATCAACTAAACACATGTTCTATATCTATATGATATGCTAACTTAATGATTTAAAACCTGGAAACACGAAAAACACCGTAAAACCGGATTTACGCCGTCGTAGTAACACCGCGGGCTGTTTTGGGTTAGTTAATTAAAAACTATGATAAACTTTGATTTAAAAGTTGTTATTCTGAGAAAATGATTTTTATTATGAACATGAAACTATATCCAACAATTATGGTTAAACTCAAAGTGGAAGTATGTTTTCTAAAATGGTCATCTAGACGTCGTTCTTTCGACTGAAATGACTACCTTTACAAAAACGACTTGTAACTTATTTTTCCGACTATAAACCTATACTTTTTCTGTTTATATTCATAAAATAGAGTTCAATATGAAACCATAGCAATTTGATTCACTCAAAACGGATTTAAAATGAAGAAGTTATGGGTAAAACAAGATTGGATAATTTTTCTCATTTTAGCTACGTGAAAATTGGTAACAAATCTATTCCAACCATAACTTAATCAACTTGTATTGTATATTATGTAATCTTGAGATACCATAGAAACGTATACAATGTTTCGACCTATCATGTCGACACATCTATATATATTTCGGAACAACCATAGACACTCTATATGTGAATGTTGGAGTTAGCTATACAGGGTTGAGGTTGATTCCAAAATATATATAGTTTGAGTTGTGATCAATACTGAGATACGTATACACTGGGTCGTGGATTGATTCAAGATAATATTTATCGATTTATTTCTGTACATCTAACTGTGGACAACTAGTTGTAGGTTACTAACGAGGACAGCTGACTTAATAAACTTAAAACATCAAAATATATTAAAAGTGTTGTAAATATATTTATAACATACTTTGATATATATGTATATATTGTTATAGGTTCGTGAATCAACCAGTGGCCAAGTCTTACTTCCCGACGAAGTAAAAATCTGTGAAAGTGAGTTATAGTCCCACTTTTAAAATCTAATATTTTTGGGATGAGAATACATGCAGGTTTTATAAATGATTTACAAAATAGACACAAGTATGTGAAACTACATTCTATGGTTGAATTATCGAAATCGAATATGCCCCTTTTTATTAAGTCTGGTAATCTAAGAATTAGGGAACAGACACCCTAATTGACGCGAATCCTAAAGATAGATCTATTGGGCCTAACAAACCCCATCCAAAGTACCGGATGCTTTAGTACTTCGAAATTTATATCATATCCGAAGGGTGTCCCGGAATGATGGGGATATTCTTAAAAATGCATCTTGTTATTGTCGGTTACCAGGTGTTCACCATATGAATGATTTTTATCTCTATGTATGGGATGTGTATTGAAATATGAAATCTTGTGGTCTATTATTACGATTTGATATATATAGGTTAAACCTATAACTCACCAACATTTTTGTTGACGTTTAAAGCATGTTTATTCTCAGGTGAATATTAAGAGCTTCCGCTGTTGCATACTAAAATAAGGACAAGATTTGGAGTCCATGTTTGTATGATATTGTGTAAAAACTGCATTCAAGAAACTGATTTCGATGTAACATATTTGTATTGTAAACCATTATGTAATGGTCGTGTGTAAACAGGATATTTTAGATTATCATTATTTGATAATCTACGTAAAGCTTTTTAAACCTTTATAAAGGTTATGGTGTTTTAAAAATGAATGCAGTCTTTGAAAAACGTCTCATATAGAGGTCAAAACCTCGCAACGAAATCAATTAATATGGAACGTTTTTAATCAATAAGAACGGGACATTTCATAGAACACATGTACTGTATGATCCCAAGGTATGTGTTCGGATCTGCAAGATAAAGTAAGGTTGAAGTATAATTTTTTAATAGTTTTCTTGAAAAATTGCATTGCATGAGCAACATTGAAGAAAACTACCTATATGGAAATGAAGTTTTGCCGCTTCAAGAAAGTTTGGTACTTAGTTTTCGATATGTACATTGATTTGTTCTCGAAAGTACTAGGTTGAAAGTATTGATTATCTCTGTATACTCTAAAACCGGATTCGGTGAAGTGTGAAGTACAAATCCGTAAAGGGTTAACGAGATATAGCTTGATTGGGAAAACTGGTTCATAATTTACAAACTCGGATTTGGTAATATTTGAGAGAAGCGCCATATATCTTGTGATGCGTCGCATCTATTGGCCAACAAATGGAACAGAGAAAATATCGATGCGAGGTATCTAAACTGATGTGATGCATGGTGTACAGGTGAAGAACTAAAAACGACGGAGATGCGCCACATCACTAGGAGATGCGCCGCAGCTCTGCAGGCAAACCGAAAACGTTTGCAACTTTTGAGAGGAAAGTTGCAAGGGTCTGCTTTGTTTTTCTGGACGTTTTGGGATGGTTTTCCTTGCTTTATTAGGTTATTATTGCGCCATTTCAAGGGTGTCCATTACCAAGGATTTTGAAATTAATAATGACATTTACCAAAGGTTGCAACACTTTAATTGCACCTTTCCGACTTG
Source organism: Rutidosis leptorrhynchoides (assembly GCF_046630445.1). Taxonomy (NCBI): domain Eukaryota; kingdom Viridiplantae; phylum Streptophyta; class Magnoliopsida; order Asterales; family Asteraceae; genus Rutidosis; species Rutidosis leptorrhynchoides. The sequence continues at coordinate 202,259,944 of NC_092338.1, forward strand.
TGTAAATAGTAGGATTCATTTTCTTGGGAAAGGTTACAGATTTTGACTAATCTAAACATACTTTCTACACTTTACATCCTGAAAATACTCTCTACAGTTGCATAGATTTATTATCTTTTAGCAAGACGATTAATTATTTCTTGTCTTATCTCAATCAAAACTTCGTGTAACCTGTAGCTAATTGGGTCGAAATATTTGATTAAGAAAATGCTCACATGATTTAAGGAACAATCCTATGATCTTATTATCAGCCCTACACAAAGTATCAAAAGTGTCCATTTTCTATTTTTTAAATTAACATATCTATAGTTTAAAGGGGGATTCGGACTACTAACCTAACATATCGTACATTCTAATAATGTAGTAAATTCTTCTATGGTACAAATTAAAATATCATTCTACATTGCAAATCTTCCATTTTAAGTAACATTAGATTGGCATAAATAGTAATGCTAATCGCTGGATATGATATCTCTAAACTCGTTGAAAATGTTGTTTTAGATTTTTGATTTCAACGACATATTTAATTCATGTTTAATATACAATTATAACATTTTAGATATTTTTAAGGTTCATGTTGGTTAATTCTTATAATATCTGTATCATCGGTATGAGTAAGTTAATTGATGTATGGAATACGTGACCGAATAACACATACACGTAGTTGATTCTTCATATCTATAATTAATGATAAAATAAATCACCTGTTTATATTTCACCCGTTCAAAAAAAAATTGTCAACTTTTTTATTAACGTATTAATGTTTGTCTCAAAATTATTATCCCTTTCTTTAAATTAAAGTTTCAATTATGTTCTTTCAATTTTAAAAACTTAACTTTAAATATATCAATTAATTTATTAATTACTCTTTATAATTATATTAAATAAAGGTTATAAATTAGGTAATTCATTACTATATTTAAATAAAGGTTATAAATTAGATAATTCATTACTATATTTCAAATCTAATAAAAAGTTAGACATAACTCTATTACAATTAGTTTAATGCAAAGGTATCATTATTCAATAATCCTATCCAATATTTATATATGAGCACAAAATATTCGGAATGCATTTAAATCGTGTTGGATAGTTTTACAAACGTGCGCTTAGCTTCTTATCTATCTATCTATTCTATTTTATCTTATAAAAATTCTATTTTATCTTATAAAAGGGAGTTTATGCTGAAGTCATCACCTGCTTTTATGGATTGTAATATGTGCTTGAGGGATTGTAATGTCTATGCCTAACTTAGTTTAATGATGTAATATTTATAATTATTAAAATTAAATATAAACGAACCATTACTATCTTCACCCTCTTAAAAGTCACGCCCATTACTTGAAACTATGAAACTTTCATTGAACACTTCAACTTTATCTTCCATATACTTCTCACTTCTTCATGTTGAGTTTCTTCTTATTTCACATCAAATGTCATATTTCCTTCACTATCTCTTATATTTCTCCTTCTTGCGATGATAAGATTCGGTATTTAATTTATGTCTACTGTATCTATTTAATTTATCTCTTATATATTGATTTCGTTATTAAATATTTGGTGATAATTGTAGATTCCGAATGAATTTGAGGACCGTAGATGATGTGGTTTAATTCGTTTTTGAAGATAGAAGACGATAACAATGGTGGTTTAGCCACATTTCCTTCTACAAATGGATTTTCTTAGAGGTAATTACCATCATTTTCTTTGCAACTGTTTCTTATTATTGAACCCATTACACATCCATCTTCAATTTGGTGATTCCTTTATAACTTTAGCAAAATTGGAATGAAAATGTGTTACGTTTTTATTTCTTTATATATATATATATATATATATATATATATATATATATATATATATATATATATATATATATATATATATATATATATATATATATATATATATATTTTAATCATTATACGTACCTTTAAGCTTAAATGGTACGATTTCTTATAATGTACCCTTATTTGTTGTTTCCTTTAAATTTATATATGCAAGCTTTATTTGTGAAACATTAAGTTCGAGACTTTTATGACCGACATATGTTTAATTAAATGCTTAAATGAAATGGAAGATGAAAACTAAAACCTACTTTATTTCTATGTTGATTTCAGGTGAATGGATTAAGGGTGTTTTATCATGGATATGGTGTGTATTCACGGAAATGAGTTCAGGGTATTAATCATGGGTATGGTGTTCATTTGTGAAAATAACAAAGTAGCATTCATATGATCATATCATATTCTAATTTGTTTGTGTTTTATTCAAAGGTAAACACCCTTAATCCATTTCAAGTAAAACGGAAGCTGCAAAGTCCGGTGGTAATTTTTTATCAAATTCATAAAATATATTTTCTCATTGTCATTGTCGTTTAGTTTGTATAGTTCATGTCACAAATTGAAAGCTTATTGGGATGCTCTATTTAAACAGGTGTCACATTATTGACTAAACAATTGAAAACAAAATGGTGGGCTCATTACAGGAGACTGCTTAAACCATCTCATAAGATATCTTATAGAACTTAATTATAAGGTACCGATGTCAATTTAGTAGTTGACGTTAGTTTCTTTTATTTCTGTTTTTTTCAATTCCACTTTCATTCATTGGTTAATTTGTCACTATTATTTGATTCTAGCCACCACTTAGAGTGATTTCACACTTGCAAAAGGTGTCTTTTAGTCTTTTAGGTCTATTAAATAGAATGATATTATTTGATCATTTGCAAGCAATGTCCTTGGTTCCACAATGATTGTGATGTTCGGTTTATCACATTTTCTTAGACTCCATTTGTATTTGTTACTCAATCTCTGTAGAAGAAGATTATTTAAAAGCACTAGATCTATATATGATTTAAATAATTTGATTTCTTGAATCAAATTTAAATAAGGTTACATACCAATAGATAATGAGGTAGATAATGAGGTGTTTTTATTCAGGAAAACTCAATATGTTACCTTTATTTTTTTTCAAGTTCAAATTTTTTATTTGTGCGTAGTTAGTGAAAAGTGTTCAAAGAAATGTCATTAAAACCTTTTATCATTCGTGAGTCAGTTGAGTCATGGTCATTAATATTAGAGAACACAACGCCACTTTCTAATGGAGTTATAGCAGGTTTGCATCCTAACAAACCAAATTTAGAAATAACTTCAAGACAATACTTTCTTTGAGACAAAACTAAACAATCATTGTTATCAAGTAATTCAATGCCAAGAAAGTACTTAAGATGTCCTAAATCTTTTATTCTAAACTTGGTTTTTAGAAACAATTTACAGTCACCTATAATTTTGGTGTTACTCCTAGTTAAAATGATATCATCAACATAAAGAATCAAATATAAGCAACCAATTCTAAAAACTTTAACAAATAAAGAATAATCATTAATACTTTGTATAAATCCGAATTCATATAGGGCATTACAAAAATTTTCATTCCATTTTCTGGAAGCTTGTTCTAAACCATACAAAGACTTGGTTAATTTACCCACTCTTGTATCAGATTTATCAAAATAACTATCAGGTAAGGACGTATAAACATCGTCAGTCAAATCACCATATAAGAAAGCATTATTAATATCAATTTGACACAAAAAATAGTACTTTTGATATACAATAGATATAATCATTCTAACAATAACCATTTTTACAACAGGAGAAAAGAATTCATCAAAATCAATGCCTTCTATTTGATTATAGCCTTTTGCTACAAGTCTAGCTTTATATCTATCAATATCACGAGTAGACTTATATTTAATTATATATACCCACTTACAACCAATGGGCTTTCTGAAGTTTAGTTAAAACCAATGCACAGTTTCTATTAAGGGATTTCATCTCTTCATTCATTGCTTCAACCCATTGTGGGTCTTGAGATGCCTCTATGAATGATTTTGGTTCATGCCCTTCGTTTAGGTTTGAAATAAAACAGTAATTTCTGACCCTAACTTAGAGTAATTCAAGTAATTGTCTAAACTGTATTTTACCTTACTATTCATGACAAAGTCTTTGAATTTTTAATGTAAAACAGTTTTTCTACTTGATTTTCTAGGTTGGCCATAAACAGTATTATCTGCATTGGAATTTCCCTCAGGGACAGTATTTGTCACAGTGATTCCTTCATGAGAAGTTGCAGGAACATCTTCACTAGGTAACTCATATGAGTCAACAACTAGTGAAGGTTCACTGCCATCATATTTTGAACTGTCTCTCCATTCATCATTGGGATTTATAGAAAAAATATTATTATCAGAATCAGTCTCTGCATTATTTTTAAGATTATTTTTAGAAATAGTAAAACAGTATCATTTTCAAAATAATCAAAGAAATTTAGATTATTTAATTTTTTTTTTTTAAAATCAACTTTGTAAACATTATCAAGTTTAAAGGGAAAAATATGTTCATAAAATTTTACATCTCTAGAAAAAATGAAAGTTTTATCTTCCAAACAAAACAACTTATAACCCTTTTGAAAACTAGAATAACCTATAAAAACACATTTTATAGACCTACTAGAAAATTAATCAGTATTATGTAAGAGAGTAGCAAAACATAGGCATCCAAAGGTTTTTAAAAGGGAGAGTTTTGGACATGAACCATACACCAACTCATAAGGACATTTCCCAGAAAGCACAGACGAGGGCAGCCTGTTAATAAGATAAGTAGCAGTTAATACACATTCAGACCATAAATACAGAGGAATTCCCCCTGAAACATAAGAGATCTAGCAACATTTAATAGATGTCTATGTTTCCTTTCAGCAATGCCATTCTGTTGTGGTGTATATGCACAAGATGTTTGATGAATAATACTTTTATTAGTGATAAAACAATTCATTTTATTATTCACAAATTCAGTTCCATTATCACTTCTTATTACTTTAATCTTTTTATCAAACTGATTTAACAGTAAGTTATAACAACTTATAATCAACCACTTTGGTTTTAGATTTAAGTAAGTAAGTCCAAATAGCTCTTGAATAGTCATCCAAAACAGTTAGAAAATATTTAAATCCTACTTTACTTTGAACCTTATAAGGACCCCAGGTATCTAAGTGTATTAATTCACCTACATATTTTGATTTGTGTTCACTAAGAGGAAAAAGGTCTCTTATTTGTTTAGCTTTATGACATACATCACAAGATTCATTCATCTTAACATTTTCTAGACCAAGACTATTTCTAAGGATATGAAAGACTTGATCTGCAGGATGACCAAGTCTGCAATCCCATATATTATGTTTAGACTTAGCGGAACTAAAATTTGACATACATTGCTTACCACTATCACATTCATCAAAAAAAATATAATCTATCAAACTCACTACCAGTCCCCATCAACCTTTTTTGAGTTAAATCATGTATATAACATTTCTTCATGTCAAAACTCACCAAATAGTTACTAACTTTAATTAGTTTATTCACCGACAGTAAACTAACAAAGTATTGAGGAATAACCAAAACATCATATAGTTCAATATTATTAGATAGTTTTAAGTTTCCAATTTGTAAAATTTTATCCACAGTACCATTAGGATGATTAACACTAAGATTTAAATCAGTTACATCTACAACATTATTAAGATTTTGAAAAGTGGAAACCATGTGTTGATTAGCACCATAATCTATTATCCAACCCTTAGAAATGTTTTGAGATGACTGAATATAGTTTGAAGACAAGAATTCACTAAAGTTTTTATTAATAAACACATTATTGTTCATAAAGTTACCTGCCATATTGGAATCAACAGTTTTTGCATTATCCTTATCATTCACCAAACTTAATAGCTTCATAATTAGCTCATTAGTTAGCCGCATAGAAGGCTCTACACTAGAACACTTGTCAATACCAGAATTATTACTATTAAATCTTGGTGATCCTTGATTAAAAGGTTTCTTAATATAACTAGGTGGATATCCAATCAACTCATAACATCTATCAACAGTATGGACTAACATATTACACTTAGTGCATTTTAAGGGTGGATTCTTATATTTTCTTTTGTTATTACCACTATTATTAAAGTTATTGTAACCAGTTTTACTAACAAAAGCAGTGGATTGAATTTTAACATTTTGAGTGTTATTAGAGTGCATTCTGTGTGACTCATGCCTAAAAATTATTGAAAAAGCTGCTTTAACAGATGGCACAGAATCACTTGTAAGAATTTGACTTCTAATAGGTGTGTACACATCATCTAAACACATTAAATACTGCATAAGTTTTAAAAACTGACAATGCTCTTGAAAGGATTTATTAGCAGACATCATATCATCAATCTTTATCATATCATCAAATTTTCTCCACATAGCATTTAGTTTGTGATAATAATCAAATAAGTACTGACCAGCTTGACTAAATGAATTAATTTTCTGATATATATTAAATGTTACAGATGCATCAACTTTATCATAAGTTTCTTTTAATTCACTCCAAACAGATTCAGCAGTTTTAGAAAACAGATTGACAATTGTACACATCTACAGATAGTGACATTAAAATCCCAAGTAAGAACAACAGAATTATATCTATCTCATTGACCTAATAACACTTCATCATCTTCATACTCATATCTAACACATGTACCATCAATGAAACCTAGTTTGTTTTTAGTTTGTAAAGCAAGTTTCATAGCACATGACCACACATTATAATTTTCAGTTCCTTTAGTTTTTGTGTGATTATAGAGGCACTAGATATATCACTAGGATGCAGGTATAAAGGATCATTGAATTCAAGTTTGCTAATCTTTGTAACACTACCATTTGTTTCAGTATCACTAGCCATATAACTAAAATAACAACAACAGTAAAAAAATATCAACAAAAAAAATCAAACAAAAGCACACACACTGTAATCAAGAAATAGTATAGATCAAAACAGTTAACACAATTAAATCGTGCAATAACATATAACAGATCAAATTTCACATAAAACCATAACAAATCCACGGTTCAGATACCTGAAAGGAAAAATAACAAACCACAATGGACTGGCTACTAGCCAGGCAACCTGTAAAGATGATTAACAGTAATATTGGTCAAGATCAATCTACGCTTGAGTAGGTATTCATAGATCTCAAAGGATCTAGATCAAGAGTTGGGCGTAGAGATCTGGTCAGGGTAAAAGAAAATAAAATAAAGCATTAATAAACACGAGACGCCCCTTTGAAGATAAATTTGCAGTGGAAGAACAAGAAGATCAAAGAAGAACAAACCTTGATTAACCAAATTTGGGTTTCTCACAGAGAAACTTCTGATTAACAGCAAAATTGACCCAAAAATAGAATCTGCAAGTCGTTGTCGAACCCAAACACAGTAACAACAGTTAAACTTCCAACCGATCTTGAAAGAATCAATCGAAGCACATAAACCCTAATTTTCCAGATCTAAAAAATTAGGAATCAAACAATTACTGGATCAAACGATACCATGCCTTGCCGCTCTGATACCATGAACAAAACATATAGATACTCTTCCAATCACCAGAAGTAAATCTTCCAATCATAGGAAGCCAAAATTAACTAAAATAGATGATTCACAATCAAAACGATTGTATACCTCAAATCCAGTTCACACAGTATCATACTCACATGATAAGTTCAACAGATTTGAACTTATCAATCACTCACAAATTACAATAATCAAGATGATGATCAAAACCCTAAATCGGGTAGAGAGAAAAACAGATGAAATCAAAAACGACTGAATGATAAAAAAAAATATAAATAAAATAACTTAATATAGATTAAAATTGCAGATTGGTCCCTCATGTTCCTTTTTTCTTCTTTTCAGCAACAACAACCACGAATCATTTTTTATACTTCAGCCACAACTTTAACTTTGATAAAATGGCTCCAACACCCCTGCACCATTTAACCCAGAAATAAGAACATGAAGAATACAACATAGTTAGATTGTTGTACAATTTAACAGTAAAAAATCCTTCCACTATCAAAGAATAAAGTTAAATCATTTCTGCACCCCGAGGGAAAACTCCTAAGAGTAGAGAAAGTCTTCCCTTTGATGGATAAAGAGATTGCTTTCAAGGGTGCTTTCAAGGCGACTTCTGAACAAAAAATTAGTAAAAAACAAATTGTAGCCTAGGTGGATTATATTTTGCTAACTAGGTACTTTTTGTAACGATATCATAATTCCAACCAGTAGACTATTTTGTAATAACCTGGGTGTGTGAGTATTTGGTTGAGAATATGTAAGGTATATATGACGGTTGAAGTCTACGAACCACATGAAGCTTAATTTGTCAAACGAGATGATAGTGGTGTGGCAATTGTGTTATTTATGGAGAATATTTCATTGAACAAATCAAAATAAATATGTATATCGAAGCAGAGGTGGAATATAGTTAAAGGAGGGGGTTCCTGCATAAACTAAATTTTCGGTATTTTGTATTAATTGTAGAGTACTTTGAAATAATTTTTCTAAGTATATCACTGGTTGAAGTGTATGTAGACTAACTCATTGAATAGTTTTGGATCGCGGTTCAATACCCATTGTCATCATTATCTAACTCTTTATTTCCAACTATTCTAGGTACAAGTTACTACTTATTAATATAGACATCTATTATTATTATTATTATTTTGGTATTATATGATAATAGTAATGAGTAATTATTTTAATTGTCATTGTCATATATATTAAAACAAGAAACAAGTTAACAGTGAACATGTCGACATCGGTAATTTCGTCCTTTTCTACCTATGATACGTTATAGAGAGTTAGCACGCCAATAGTTCAATAACATTCCACCACCGCTCGTCAGCTGCTACGATGACCTGAGAGGACGATTCTTGCTTAACTACCACAATGTAACACCCCATCAAAAACCATTAACGGCGATGTTAACTCTGGTCACAGTGCATGGCTTGACTTCTATGTAACAGCAAAGTTCTACAGCGGAAGCAATTAATATCTGAGATAAAACATGCAAAACGGGTCAACAGTAATGTTGAGTGAATCTACTGGTTTAAGTAAACAATACAGTATGTTTAAGAAACAATTTTCAGAAAAAATGTTTATCAGCATAAGACCACCAAGGCTTAATATAAATACTTTATAGACAGCAAATGTCAAGTTTTAAACTGTTTGTAAATAACAATGTCAAGTTTCAACTGTGTATGACATCAAAAATAATTTGTTTCTCCTGCTTGTGAAACACAAGTTTAATTAACCAAATATAACGTATGAGACCACGAAGGTTTCATATCAGAAGTTTGTAGATAGCACTGTGTCATTTTTCAAATGTTTGTAGACAATAACCATGTCAAGTTTCAAATGTTTGTAAATCACAGGTTTAAGTAACATAAAGCAGAGTCTGAAAAACATTATTCAGAGTAATAATTCTTTGTTTTAGACAACGAGATTTCCTGCATACAACCCAAGTGTTGTAAAAAGTATATACATCTTATGAGCACATAAATACAAAGCTTAACACCACGAATAGTATAACACTACGTGATTTCCTCTACCCCATCTAAGTATACACTTGCCTTAGTGTACGTTATACGAAATAATAAGCACCGCAGTATGTATCTCATCCCAAAAATATAAGCGTAAAATAGTTTAGAAATCAGCATGTTATCTCATCCCACAAATATAAGTGAAAATGGGACTGTAGACTCACCTTGTGTGCCCGGTAAATAGTAGTCAAAAGTAGTACGTAGACCGGACGATCACAATTGTTTAACGCAACCCAATAATTTAGATTGTTCAAGTAAGTTTATAATATCACACTATGTTATCACATATTGTACATGTTGTCTTATAGCTCAGACCGACTCGGTAAGGTTGTAAAAAGTCAACACATAGTCAACACAGTTCATGCAAGTCAACAAAAGTTAAACTTGGTCAAAGTAGTCAACTAAAGTTAAAAAACTCAGTTAGTTATGTAATCTTGGTCAATGAGTCTACCTTAGGTCAACTAACAAGTTTTAGATCATAGTTTGTCATGTACGCATTTACTAGTTATCGTATCATTTCGGTTTCAAGTAAGTCACGTAATCAACAAGCATAAATCACAACTCAAAAATCATGGATGGTTCACTCCAGATCAAAAGAACATGTTATAAGCTATCTAAAAAGTCTAACCATGCCTTCAAATGATTTCTATAACTCATGTTAGATACGATATTCACCAAGTCAGTTTCTGCACGCCCAACAGTTTTTATTTCATTTATCATTTATTCTAGAAAAGTGCAATTTAAACATGACCAGTGGGATAGGATCACTAAAACCCCAAAGTTTAAATGTTAAAAAGATCTAATCTTTTTGATTAGCCAATTGGTACAGTTTTGCAAAGGAAGTCGGACGTTCTGATTTGGACAGAATCCAGATATATTGTTTTAAGACACAAGTAGCACACAAAGTATAATATTTCACATGTTGACATACAAATGTAATATACTTCTTAACATAAAAATATCAACATATCAGAAGGAAAAGTCTCCAATCAACTTCTAGTTCATGTTAGACCAAACTTTATGCATACGGGATAGATATGACTCTAATCAGGTAGTCATTTTCGGAAGCGATTATCTTTCATTTGGTAAACATTTAACATTCTCAATCAATAAGCATTTAACTCAAAAAAATTCATATTCAATGCATAATCATGTCAAAACTTCAAATAAGCATAACGGGAGCAATTCTTAACGAAATCGAGTGATTCTTGCTAGCAAACTTATTAATTTTTCGATAGCTTTCTATATATATATATATATACATATTACCTACTGATTTTATGTCATACATATAGTTTAGGTCAGTTTCAAAAATGAATTTCACACAAAACGTACAAACAACGCAATCTAGCAATCAATAACACGCAATTGGTCATGGACTTGAGTTATTACAACATCCGCCATGTATAATTGATTAAAAACTGAAACTAAAAATTAGGGTTTTGATTTTTATACCTCTACCAAGAAATTAATTTATATCAATGCGTAGAGAACGATAAAAGCAACAACTTTCGTGTAGAGTGCAAGAGCAAATAATAAAAAAATTGATAGTGATATGATATTGATGATGATCGAAGATGAATTTGATGATGGGAGTCTGCAAATTTTCGTGGCTTAGGATAGGAGGAGTTAAAGGAATGTGTTTTACTAATTAGGAATTATAATTAGGGCCTAACTAGCTAGCTTAATGAGTTTAATCAACAAAGTGGGCCAAAATAAAGCAAGGGAAGCCTCCACCTTAATATTTTCGTCTAAATGGCCCATAAGGGTGCTCCATGGGCTAATTTTGACTATTTGGTTCATTCCTTATGTAGCCCGATACGTGTCGTCAACCAAAAACACGAACCGAATAGCTAAACGTTATTTTCTCGAGTTTTAAATCTATAAAAATTCTAATAAATTAAAGATTTTTTTTAAAACATAAAAATTATTTTATAAAATAATTATTAAAAGTGAATTATATTACATTTTTGCTTGCATGTTCACTAAGTGTGGTTCGTTTTTAGTTTCCGTTAACCGAAACCAAATTTCCGAAACATTAACCGATCGTTTAAACAAATCCACTAAGTTTAATTTATTAAATAATTAATAAATTAATTATATTTTCTATGTTAATAATTATTAAAATAATTATTAATTTTTACTCCGCGTAAATCGTTATCCCCAAAGACACTTTTACAGTTATTCAAACCGTATCGTTTTCTACGTATTTCATTATCTGAAATGAAAATATGCATTTAATTAAATTAAATACCCAAATTTTCAAGTAGTCACCATTAAATTAGTTAACAGATAGTTAACGGTAGTAACGGAAAAACTAGGGTTGTTACACACAATATGCGTGCATCTAGCAGAACGTATGTTGAATGTCATGACATTTAGCATGAGCGCAGAGAATCTCTTAGACAGTTCATCGATAGGTATAGCAGGGAAGTAACCAGGATCCCAAACTTAGATGAATCCCAGAAAGTGTCCGGTTTCATACACAGAATCTATAGAGAAAGACATCTCTCCATGTAGTAAAAACTGTGAAAGAGACCACCAAAGACACTTGTGGAAGCAATCAGAGATGCGCATGCCAACATGCGAACAGAAGAAGATACCCTGAACTACTCTAGATATGGATGCTACCGTAGGAGGCATGAAGACTACGATTCACCGAGAGGAGGAGGACGCAAATCAAACCATGCACATAGAAGGCAACATGATTCCAGCCAGTGTCGCCACAACAATCACAACAACCACAACCAACAGCTACAACAACAATTGTGGATCCTTCTAGGGGAACCATGGAAACAATCAACATCGACACAAGAACAGCGATAGCAACCAGGCGCTAAGTAGAAGCATATCTAAAAGCCTCAAAGTACTTCTCGTGTCAGATCCCATTTTAAAAACTTTTGAGTGACCTGTCGAATGTTCAGATATGCGCGCAGAGACGAATCCAAATTCTGCGAGTTTCATGATGATTATGGTCACGAGACAAACATGTGCAAGACGCTCGTTGAGAAGGTTGTCCTTTGCTTAGAGCGCATAGAGTTGCATCACCTATAAATGCAAAAGCACACAGCACCCAAGAACAACAAAGGTGAAAGCGGATCCAAAGGGCTACACAAAATGATCCATGCCTTCATAAAAAAGGGACACGAAATTCGCCAGATCCTGAATCACTTCAGTTATGGGAAAGATTGGAAATCTCATTTCCATCAATAGGGGATGGTCACATGAAAGGTGAGATAATGGTCATACGAAGATACTTGCCCATGTGTGGACGCGCTATTCGGCAACTCTGTATAGACACAGGGGTTGCGCTAATATCATGTATGAGCATTGCTACAACACGCTCTCAACAAAAATCAAAGAACAATTAAAAGAACCCAAAGAAAAACACTGGGGATTTTTCTGGTGAACCCACTTGGTCCTTGGGAACCCTCCTAATCGAACTTGAACTTGAACTTGAAGATGACACAGACATGGAGAAGGCCAGAAAGGAATAGACAAAGTTATACACGCCTTTTTACCTATGATGCGTTATAGGGACACATGTGGCTCCAAAAGTTTTCTGCAATACCTTCCACCGTCCATGGTCTGAGTAAGTTCCTAACCAAGGGTGGGATCGCCACGATCACATCCAAACCTCTGGAAAAAAGTGACAAGGTGTGACAACGCGAACGATTTCCTGTTTACCTACGCCAAGATGCTTAAACACGCAATCAGTTTTGCGCATTACTGAGCAAATCTTGTATGAATCCATAATATAAGACGCATAAAAAATGCATAACGCAAAAGTACACGCATTCATTAATTAACCAAACAATAAACTAGTATGAGCAGGTTTCGAGCAATGATGAAGCGAAGAACACGCCGGCTGAATGGCTTATGAAGGTCAGATACAGCAGCCCCTTGACATCAATAATGGAAGAAGAAAAGGAGAAAGAGGGAGACATGGATGTGGAAAGGAGTGATTGGAAAAGCGACTGGTTCAAGGAACTACATGGATAGTTAGTTTTATTCAAGAGTTCAGTTACATAAGCACATATTCGAATTTAATAAGTGTGATAACTGTTAGCAAACAATTTATATTAATCAACTTACTCTCTACAAAAATCTTTGTGCCATGTATCAATACAAAGTAGTTCCTTAACTTGAATTTGGTGCGTATGGTCATATACCTTGAGCACCCCTGGTTTTGAAGAGATGCTTTCTCCGGCTCTGATGTGTCAAAAGTGTGTGCAATAGTGCTTAACTTATCTTTCAACTTTTAAATTTATAAAACCTTTTTATTTAATACACTTTAATACCCTAACGAGCAACAAAACCAGATCAGATGTAGTATTTTAGGTTATCCTCCCAAGAGAGCGTAGATGCGGATAAGAGTTGTTTTATTATTTAATTTTTATTAAAGAATTAAAGATAGATTTTTATATCTTTTATGGGATAGATTCTTATCTCTTAGGAAAGAGATGCTTTAAAGATAAACAAAGTAATAAAGTAAAACAGGGAATTGAAGATTCAAAATTAAACTGATAAAAGTAAAAGCAGTTACATGAACAACTAACTCATACGGGGATCATATTAGGCAAGTTTCATAACTTATATTAACACAAAGCAGAATAACAATCATAAACCAACTATTATCCCTTAATAGGTTAAGCTAAGTGTCGCATATCATTCAACAAGTAGGACTTAAAACATATGCTAGATATGTGATGTGCATAACTAACATCTTAATTTTTCATGTTCAATTCAATTAAATGATACGCATTAATCTTGTGATGAGGATCAATATGCAAATAGACTGACAAATCATATAAGTTATTAAACACCAAGTAGATCAACTCAAGTTACTATCTGAAAGTCAATTACTACTAAGTTCTCATGCAATCATTAATTAAACAAATCCAAACAAAGGTTTTTTGATTAGCCTAACAAAATCAAACTCTATTATATAAGCGTAATTCCAATTAAACAAGTTTATCAACATTAAGCTGTTTAACTTAGTTGCATGCAATCCAATTTAAAAAGTTTAATGGACTAGATCTAAACAAGTACCATGAATCGAATAATAGATCATCGGATTAAGTACTAATCAACCCTAAAATCATGTTATTTAATCATTAAGCATGGCAAACAAGTGTATTTAAGCAAAACAGATTTGAAACAGCTCAAACATCATTACAGAAACTCGACCATATAGATCTGGAAAAGAACCAGGAACTGTACTGATAAAGCACACGAAGCCGGCGGATTTGTTCCAACCAAGTCGGCGGCTTGGGTTGGTGAGGCCGACGGCTTCATCTGATTCCCAGATGAAGTTAACTTTTCGTCCACGTAACCACTATGAATTTTTAGTTCATAGCAGAAGACGAACAGAAACAATTGCAGTAAATAAAATAGATTAAATAATAAAATAAAGATATAATCATACCTTAAGAAGGTAGATGCAAGAAACTTGAATTAAAAACTTAAATGATTCTTGATTACAATGGATAAATCTAATCTAAGGGTTTAGAGAAAACCCTAAAAAGAAAAAAGAACTAAACAGAATTATTGAATTCTAAAAACGGCATATGAAAACTGAGACCAGAGACCTCTATTTATAATATTCAGAATCGGTGGCCAAGCCGGCGGCTTCAGTGGAAAGCTGGCGGCTTGCCTTAGGTCGGTGACTCCTTCTGCAAGTTTAATTTAAACTGCAAACATAAATCTTTTAACCGTCTTAATTAAGTCGGCGGCTTCGTGGAAGGCCGGAGGCTTCAGTGATCCACCAAATCTTCTAGATTTTGTTTCCATTTTTACTTGAACTTGGTTGACAAGTTGAGAAACCGTGTTCATTAGGCCGGCGGCTTCAGTATGAAGCCGGCGGCTTCCTTTGCTTTTTACTTGGTCAACAAGTTCTTTCAATTTTACAGAGATTCTGAAACATTCTGGCGTGTTCAGCCCCAGGCCGGTGGCTTCCTTGAGTCAATGCCGGCGGCTTCTTAGTTCTTTCTGCAATTTTCTCTGTTTTTGATCCTGTTTGATACATAACTTTAATAAAATCATTAGAAATACATTTTTCCCATTTTACCCATTTCAGTGTGTTTTAGGATTAAAATGACTCTAAAATACTAGGATAACTCCTCAAAATGTTATCAAAAAACTGTATAATTTAGGAGTTATCAAATTCCCCACAGTTAAACCTTTACTTGTCCTCAAGTAAACCTTATAAATTAGATCAAGGGTATTAAATTAAAATTGCAAAGTCAAAAATATGTCTTAATAAGAAGTTAATGTTTATTATTTGTAAGAACTAGTCTGAACCAGACCAATGATTACAAGTAGTCCTAATGTTTATTAAGTCAAATTTATACAAGTTGGTCATCATTGGACTCTTTTATTTTCTAACTAGAATTTTTAAAAGTGTATGGTTATCATTGGAACTCTTTTCTTTTGTTGGCCTTCATTAGGCTCTTTTACCTTTTTTATTTCTTTTGCTTTCATGTTTAGCTTTTACCTTTACACTTGGCAATATTTCTACATTGGCCCTTATTTAGACTCTTTTGCTGCCTCAGTGGTCCATGCTTATTATGCCATATGGTAGTGGCTATAAGTTTGCACTCGTTTCACAAATTTTGGCTTTTAAATTCTTATCTTAAACAAGTAATCCGATCTCGAAATTGAGAGTAGTTCTATTATTAATATTAAGATTAAGTTAGTAAACAGACATAAGTTTGACTAAGAATTTATACTTTTAAAAATTTTTAAAATTGTACCCATTTTTCAACTTTTTCGGGAAAATTGTGGTATCTTTTAATATTTTTAAGTGATTAATCACTTCCTTCCCCACATTTAGATTATGCAATGTCCTCATTGCATTTATAATAAAAGATAGTAATAAATAAAGGACATAATTGAGAATAAGGGAAAGAGTGATGTTACTTGATTGTAGGATCATAGAATGATTGCGGAGCACTTCTGCGGACTTCTTTTGAATTGAATAAAAATAACTTGACAAGATATTAAATAATGCGAAGTATAACATAAACATAATATTTTATTAATAAAGTTCATCACTTAAACAATTTAACACTTAGGAGCTATATTGCTCTTACATTCATAATTAAACAAGTAAAATAATAAGACACTTAGAAATGACATAATCCTAATAAACATATATAGTGATAGGTACTTTTGATTATAGAGTCGGTTGCGCGACTCATTCTTCTAACGGGATCACTCCTTAGGCTTATTTTCTCCACACTTATTCTTCTCATACTCATTTAACATCTTGATTTGTTGCAAGAAATTCAATGTGGTGTCAAGACCCCTATGAAAAGACATTTCAAATGTGACACTTAACTCATGGATTTGTTTTCTCACTTCGGTACTAAGCTTATATTGCTCTTTTATAAATTCAGTCACTATTTTATCAACGGTAAAGTCATCCTCATCCTCTTTATCAATTTTAACCATTTTCATATTCGAACGAGGAACTTTGGATCTTGGAACTAACAGAATAGATTCAAATATAGCACCATAACGAATAGTTAACGAATTATCAGCATAGTTGATGGTGGCACGAGCAGTAGCTAGAAACGGAGACCGTAGGATTAAAGGAGTTATCGGATCTACTTTCATGTCCATAACCATGAAATCAATTCTATAGAAAGCATAACCAACACTAACTTTAACTGGTTTAATAATCCCCAACGGTTCATGTAAACGACTATCAGCAAAACACACATTTCCTTTAATTGGTTCCAATGATGGCAATCCTAAGCGATTGTAAATGGAGAATGGCATAACATTGATGCTGGAACCAGTATCCAGCTAATCGCATAATAGGAATTGGACCACGAATTAAGAAAGGGATTTGGAATTCCCCTGGATCAGTGTGCATAATAACAGGAATTTCAGGTGATGCATATGGATCAATCGGATTAATTGTGAATGAATAAAGAGGGCGGAAACCTTCTTTTCTTCTTTCTTCTAACTGTTTCATAATATCAGCTAACCAATCATCTTTATTTTCACACTCCGATTTTTTAGATTTTTCACTACTAACTTCATCATTTTCATCAACTTTTTTATCAACCTCTGTGACGACCCGGAAATTTCCGACCAAATTTAAACTTAATCTTTATATGTTTCCGACACGTTAAGCAAAACTCAGTTAGGTTGAGTCTCAAAAATTTTGAACTGTTTACATGGATGCAATTCAATTACCCTTTGACTGTTCTTGACGATTCACGAACAACTATTTGAAAATAGATACACACACACACACACACACACACACACACATATATATATATATATATATATATATATATATATATATATATATATATATATATATATACATATATACATACATATATTAATTTGAAATATAATTTGAAATAATATATGATTTAATTGTGTGAACTAAATTGTAAAATAATAAATGATATAATAAAGTTGTTATTTAAATGAATATATATATATATATATATATATATATATATATATATATATATATATATATATATATATATATATATATATATATATATAAGTGTATTAAAAATGAATATTAAATGATTGTAATACTTGTTTGATGTTCTGATTGATATTAAGCAAGTTAAATTCAAACTTATAGGATTTTAAGATAAACGGTGATCCAAAAATGAGCTATATAAATTTTAGGCTTATTAAAAATATATTTATAAGTTAATTAATAAAGTTCAACACTTTTCACATTTTACCCAGAATTAAGAGGGACAGTTGATGTAATTTTTATTTACTTAATTAATGATCAAATTGTATACCTTAATGACCAAAATTAATAAATATAGTTAATTTAAAAATATGGAATTTTTCTAAACACTTTTATCCGCCACTGATTAACAACGGAATACGAAATATCATTCCGTGTAATCGTGTCGGTAGTGCAAAGACAATGATTATGGCAACTAACTTCTTATTACACATTTTTTTTATTATTAGGTTGTATTATAGCATTATTATTACTTTATTTTCATTATTATATCTTATATTATAAATTATATCTATACATAGACATGTAAGATCAACCACTACCACCAATCAATCATATACTCTGTGATTTAAGTGATAGTTTAATGTTTCCATTCATTTTAGCATTATCTAAATTCACATATATGTAAACATAACATATATACATATAAATCTATCCATTTACTTCCCTTCTATATAACCAACCCGCCATCACTCTTGACTCCCGATAACTCATCCTCCGGCAATACACCATCCTTCCACCACCCTGCACCACCATCATTCATCACCTCAACGATCACCACCAAGTCTCCATTATCCTGTTTTAAACTGTTGAAACCCGAATTTCTTGTGTTCTTTATTCCTTATCAAGTACAAACTTGCATCACCTGCTAAAACCAATCACCACTCCACGATGCCACCACTTCAAGCCATAATAACCATCACCTTTCCCATTACCATCTAGGTTCATCCAACTACCATTTAAAACACCCCTTAAAACCGCTACCATTTTCGGTTATCATCAACAACATCTACAACTAATTGTGATTTGGTTTCATCATCAACCATTTAACCTTCTTGCTCACTACTACTATATGTTATTCGAACCTACAACTCAAACCCGTCATCACTCAAACAGCCACACTATAACCCACCATCACGTCGATCACCACCACCCTCACATGATTAAGTTAACAACCAAGCACCCCATCTTCATTTTCAATCTTGATAACCCATCAACAACATCACAACCTTCTAAACCATTTTTTTTCTTTCCTGTCGTGATCAACCTAATACACCAACGAAACAATCATCACAAGGCAACTACCATTACTTCTGTTACTACCTTCTGTCCGAACACCACAACAGCAACAATCATCTTCCTCTCTCTCTCTCTATCTAATTTCTCTCTCTTGCTAATTTCACGACTGCAAACGTTGTGGGTTCTGTCCAGATGCAACCATCGATAATAACTACTGCTATTGCCTTGTTTTCAATCAAAGAACAACCCAAAACAATCCCCTACTACAGCCGTTATAAATTTAGTATGCAGCCTGTAAATAAGGTAATAAATAAAAGCTGCTTTTGTAAGATTTTTTCCAACATGGTCGACTGCTATTTGGTACAACTAATCAAGTTGCCATTTCTAAACAATTATTTATATTCTCAACTTGCAACCCTTTCACTTTATGTCTTTACTCTTTTAAATTGTCGGACAATTTTATAACACATAGTAGTTGGGTTGAAATTAGTGGGATAATAAAGTCTATTGTGGGGACATTACATGAAAACGAATTCGAAAAAGATAGTTTAACGAGTTGGAGTTTTGTACGTATCCTTGGGTTCCTTTAAATTATATGGAATACAATGTGGGTCATTTAGGCTTTAAACGAAAATAATTAAAATTGGGTTCAGTGATTTCGTTGTTTGAACTAGAATAGTGTTTAAATATAGATAATGACGAAATGATATAAGATTATAATGTTAACCATGATATTCGCTGTTAGTGATGTATGCTATGAAGGATGATGTTAGATGATTATGACAGTTTATAAATATGATGATGATAAACGATTAGTAATAATGATGAGTCTGTATGACAAAGAAGATGATATGATATCGATTAGGATAATGATAGTGAAGATTAAATGATTAAAACTGAAGAAGAAAAGAAGGTAACAGATGGTAATTCGAATTAAATATAAGAAAGTTATGGATTAAATCAGAAATGAATGGAATAGAGGAGTGATTTGGGATGAGGGTGTTGAACAGGAGGTCATTGGTTCAAAACCAGGAGTCTGCATATATATATTTTTTCCTCAATAAGATGTCTTAAGAGTTTAGGTCAGTTGGGCCAAATATTGATAGTTGGGCCAAATATTGATAGTTGGGCCGAGAAGATCTGATTATTTGTTGGACTATTTGTGACAACCCGGAAATTTTTGATCAAATTTAAACTTTAATCTTTATATATTCCCGACACGATAAGCAAAGTTTGTAAGTTGAATCTCAAGAATTTTAAACTGTGTTCATACACTCATTATACTCGACCAAATTTCAATGATTCATGAACCATTATATGAACGAACATGATTATATATGTATATGTGTATATATTATAACTTGAAAACATTAACAAAGTATTAGATGTATAATACTTTATATAAGCGTATTTGTTTCAAAATATATTTAAAAGATAATATCAAATGATTGAATTATTAGATACATTGAATTATGGCTACGGGTCCCTATTAGGAGGTCCACTTTGATTTAGGAAACCTTTCCCTTTTAACCATATTCAAAAAATGGTAAAGTGATTTTACAAATAAGAACAAAGTGTCAACTAACGAGAACTAGATAAGTGTTAGTAAAGATTCCTATTTGATTTTCAATTCATACCTTACAACATTTTCCTCGTGATGTTAATAAGATAACTATTATGACTATCATTTTAAAGTTGGAATGTGGAATGTAAATAACTTAGACTTTGGGTATCGACATTTTACATTAAGGTAATTTCGCACGTTTATCTAACCTTTAAACTTTATATCAAGTTGCACCAACAAACGTTAAAAACTTAAAACCTATGAAAAGTATATTCAATCTTATTTCTCTGAAATGTTTTACGATATAACAATTTCTATTAATATAACCTTGTTAGTAAAATGATTCTTAAATATACTTAGTTTTGGAAAACAAAGTTTTCATATTTAATTAATATTGTTTCAAACGTACAAAAACAAATTATAAAGAACTTTATTAGTGAAACGTTTTATAAATTGTTCATAAATTTTAAGAAGCTTAATTAAAGCTTTGTATCATAAATTACATATATATATATATATATATATATATATATATATATATATATATATATATTGTTTCAAAAACGTAAAACGTGATACGACATAATATTTTCTATTGCTTAAACGTTTTGAACTTTGAAATATAATTAGATAGATATTTCAATTATATATAAGATATATGTAAGATTATATATATATATATATATATATATATATATATATATATATATATATATATATATATATATATTTTACAAACGCGTTAATGTATAATTTAAATATAAAACGTTTCGATATTATTAAACGTATTATAGTAAACAACGAGACTCTGATTTATAGAAGCAAATGACCACAACGCTCAATTTTATAAGTTACATTTATTATAAGGTAATTTGTTGATGAGAAAGTCAAATTATTAATAAGGGTACACGTCGCGTAACGTAAAAGGCTAGTTTTCTAAATATACGAAAATGCGTTCGAGAAACCGGAAATGGGACATAAGTTGAGTGACAACGTACAAGTCATCGGAACAAAAATTACAAGTCAACTATGCACGTGAATTTAATATTATATATACTTAATTATATAAATTAAATATATTATTTATATATATATTAAATAAATAAAAAAGAGAAACCGTGTAGTTGGAGCAAGTTAACCATTAGCTGGATCCCTTTAAGTGTCATGATTGTGGAAAATATGTACACAACACTTTTTCAATTGCGGAGGTTCTTCGGGTTATAAAAGCTCAAAGTAATAGGCTCGTTAAATCCACTTTCCATTCTAGTATATATGCTCGTATATTACTTAATATTACTTAAGTTAATTAGTATTATTAATATTATTAAGAATAATATTATTATTAATCTTAACGTTATTATTATTAATATTATACATAAAATACTACGACGAAGTCATGAGTGTATTATTTCAAAATGGTTTTTCGAGTGGGATAGGGCTAAGGAAATTATGGGTTATAGATATGGATGTGATGGGTAATGTTCAAAGGTATGCTCATGAGGTCAATCTAGTGTTTATCATCTCCGTTGCGTCTACGTACCTTTCCTGCAATATTGAATCTCATTATTGATACATGAGTACTCATAATTTAATTTTTACATACTTATAGTGTATCCCTGACTAGTGCTCGAGAATATAGGATTATGCATGCTTGTACTTTTGATATTGCTATTAGATAGTATATGTTGAATCCTGAATTAGTTACATATGCGGTTGAGATACGGTATAAGATATGCATGTCGTTGGAAAGCTAGCGAAAAATTAAGAACTTTTCATTTAGATATCGAATGGTTTCGATGAACGGATTTGAAGTTATAGTCAATCGAATTTTTGTTTTATTATTAAAAATGATTATTATTATTGTCGTTATTATCGTCGTTCTAGTTTTATCTTATTATTATTATTATTATTATTATTATTATTATTATTATTATTATTATTATTATTATTATTATCTTTATCAATAAAAGGAATTATCATTAAAAATTGTTATTTTTATTATTATTACTATCATTATTATCGTTAAAGTTATAATTAGTACTATTATTATTATTATCTAATTATTATTATTATTATTATTATTATTATTATTATTATTATTATTATTATTATTATTATTATTACTATTATCATTATTAATATACATATCATTATTTAAAAATGGTTATGTTATTGTTATTATTATTATTATTATTATATTATCATTAAAATAATTATTAGTATTATCGTTAATAATGTCATAGTAATTATCATTATTAGTATTATTGTAATTAAAACTAATATTAGTAACACCTAATTATTTTGATTACTATTATTATCATTATTATGAACACGATATAAAAGACGATTAAAAGCTATTAAACGAAACGATTAGGAAATAATGAGTAAGAGTATCTTGATGAAATTAAAATATTATAAGATATTGATTTAGATAAAATTATCGTTCTTATTATTTTTATCATTACTATTATTATTAAAAGTATCGTTAGTATTAAAACTATCATTTTAACAAAAAATATCATTTTAATAGAAATGTCATTGTTATTATAAAATACCACTATTATTATCATTTTAAATAGAATTAATATTTTAAAGATAATATTAAAAAGTGTCGTAAATATTAAAGTTATCATAATTAGAATTATCATTTTATCATAATGTCATCTTAGTAATTATAAATAATGATATTTTTATTAATAAAATAATAATAATTATTATTACAAAATAATACAACTTTTACTTATTATTATTATGGATATTATTTTATCAAATAAATATGTGATACAAACATATTTTACTATGTGTAATAAAATTTCTTTAATAATACTTATCATATTATCTTTATGATATTAAATGAACTCTATAAATCTTATTACTTAATATATATAAAAGTATATTTTATTATATAAATTTAAATATAAAATTTTATTTATTAATAAATGAATTATATTATTTACTCTAATAATTTTTTTTTAAATATTTAAAAATATAAAACGACGACATTTAAACTATATATTAATTATGTATAGATTTTGGAAATCATTTTGAGTCAAATTGACTTTTGTTGACTTATGCATATTAGTCTCGAGCATTAGGATTATGGTACATTATGACTTGACCTAATTTGTTAGACAAACATTGACCAGCACATAAATATATATAATTAATATAGGTTCATGAATCCGAGGCCAACCCTGCACTTGTTCAATGACGTTATATATATATTTTTACTACGAAATACAGTATGGTGAGTTTCATTTGTCTTTTTACCCTTTATATTTTTGGGCTGAGAATACATGCGCAATTTTTATAAATGTTTTACGAAATAGACACAAGTAATTGAAACTACATTATATGGGTGAATGATCGAAGCCGAATATGCCCCTTTTGCTTGGTAACCTAAAAATTAGTAAACCGATCTACTAATTGACGTGAATCCTAAAGATAGATCTATTGGGCCTAACAAACCCCATCCATGGTTGCAGATGCTTTAGTACTTCGATGTTGTTTTATCATGTCCTATGGATGTCCCGAAATGATAGGGAATATTCTTATATGCATCTTGTTAATATCGGTTACGAGGTGTTCATCATATGAATGATTTTTGTCTCTATGCATGGGACGTATATTTATGAGAACTGGAAATGAAATTCTTGTGGTCTATTAAAACAATGGAAATGAATGATTATGATAAACTAATGATCTCACCAACCTTTTGGTTAAACACTTTAAAGCATGTTTATTCTCAGGTATTAAAGAAATCTTCCGCTATGCATTTTCTCATTTTAGAGATATTACTTGGAGTCATTCATGGCATATTTTGAAAGACGTTGCATTCGAGTCGTTGAAATTCATCAAGATTATTATTAAGTCAGTTATAGTTGGATGTATTATGAAATGGTATGCATGCCGTCAACTTTCATTGTAAAGAAAGTTTGTCTTTTAGAAACGAATGCAATGTTTATAAAATATATCATATAGAGGTCAAATACCTCGCGATGTAATCAACTATTGTGAATCGTTTATAATGTATATGAACGGGTCCTTTCAGTTGGTATCAGAGCGGTGGTCTTAGCGAACCAGGTCTGCATTAGTGTGTCTAACTGATAAGTCGTTAGGATGCATTAGTGAGTCTGGACTTCAACCGTGTCTGTATGTCAAAAGTTTTGCTTGTCATTTTTAGTTGGAAATCATCTGCTTATCATCCTTAGGAAATTACCTACTTATCATTATTAGTCTAAGACACGTCTTGCTACATTAATTGCATGAGTAGTGTATAGACAAAATTCATATATTAGTGTATCTGCTAAATCATATCTTATCGTGTCTGTTACTTTAAACTTTGCCTGACATATCCCGCAAATTCCTCCGTAATCTACGAAATCTTTTGTTCTATATCTATGAATATTCTATGTAATTGGAATACCATCCGATAACCGAAAATCATTTCATATCGAAAAATCCTTATTCAGTCGTACGAAATGGAATTCATCATTAATTCAAGTCACTCAGATTCTGAAGTGGAATCTCACTCAAGCTTCGAACGCAGTGTGACCGGAATGGATCAACCAATCAGCCATCATCTATACTGGATGAATTAGGGATGGGTTCATAGCCTCCTCAATCATTAGAGACAAGAAGAAGGTGATCTCTTCCATCCACCACATTGCCCTCTTGGTGATGAACCTGAAGCACTTACCGGCGAACCTGTTCGAAACACCATTTTCTCTCTCATTTCCAGAGTATCTCGTCACGATTACATACTACATCAAATTTTAGATTTTATTTATCCGCTCATCCGAACCAACAATCACCCCAGTGTAATAGAAGAAGTCAACGAACTACGCGCTCGGGTAGTGGCTTTAGAGAATATGGTGCAAAGGTTACAAACACTAGCTGCAGCACCAGCAGCATAACCAGTACCACCATCATCAACGCCAACAGTACCATTACCACCTCCAACCACAACCGCGTCGTAAACCTCAACTTCACAATCTGTCCCACGAGCATTAACATCATACGCTCTTTAGATACCAAGAGATACCACGAGAAACCACCAACAACAAACGATGAAGTGTTGATTCATAACTTCATTGGAGAAACATTTTGCAACGATTATATAATTTCTAAAGTCTTAGAGATTATCTATTCTAACCCTAACCAAAAATCAGATGAGTGAACCAAAATGATAGAAGGAAGAGTAGAAACCCTGACAAGAATGATGCGTGATTCACAAGCTAGACTTGTTTTACCAACAACATCAACAGTACCGTAGCATCACCAGCACCATCAGTATCGTCAGCTTCATCAGCCCTAGATGCACCTATAACATCACAAGCTCCGACAGTTCAAGAATCACCATGGACATTATTACAAATCAACAACAAGTATGTCATATCAACAAGATATGAAGTATTAACTCATTTCCACTGAAGGATTTATATGTATATCTTATATATATATAAATTTTCAAACCATAATAAATCTTTCCGTACTAAGCTATTATGTGTGAATCTTAATTACGCGGTTAATTCATATTACAAATATGCAATAATTTATGTCCTTCGCCCGTAACTTAACCATCGTTAACTACAATCTCTGTCTCAATTCAACAAATTCCAATTCACAATAAATATTTGATTTTACACTTTCATCATCGATGTACCCAAAACTTTTCAGATAATATCATTCGTACTTTGCAAAGTTCATAAGAATTTAACGAAAACCAACATCACGCCTCAACAAATAACGAAGTATTGATTCATAATTATTGAAGAAATACTTATGTAATCTCTAAAGCCTTCAAGGGATTATTCAATTCTAGTTCCAACCGTAAATCGAATGAGTTTAATTTAGTATTGACTCATTAAAATCTATGTTACATCTGAAGAGAATATATACATGTATATTTTCATAAAGACTGTAATAAAATTCTTTTGTACAAAATATTAATTGTGAAATTTTTTTAACGGGTAGGTAATACCAGAGATATATATATATATATATATATATATATATATATATATATATATATATATATATATATATATATATATATATATATATATATATATATATATATATATTCACAATTAATATGTTACATTCTTCGAATCTGATTAAGCAAATTATCAACTATACTTCCTACTTTCACAATAATATATATTCTTTCATAGAAATCAAAACAACCATATTCATTCAAACTCAATTCTGATTTTGAAATCTCAGAATTCAATTCGAGATATAACCGGTACCATCACTTTTAGATTCCTACATCTTTCAAAGCTATATTTTAACTTCAAAACTGTGTTAGAACATCAAATGTATATTAACGATTACAATCTGTGTTCAAACCCTTCGAAAATTTCTGAAGACACTTCAAATAAAGAGCAATCGAGATGATGATCCAACCACATGTTGTGACGACCCGGGAATTTTCGACCAAATTTACACTTTATCTTCATATTATTCTGACACGATAAGCAAAGTTTGTTAAATTAAATCACAAGAATTTGAAACTGTGTTCATACATTCATTTAACCTCGACCAAATTTCAATGATTCATGAATCACTAAATGAACGTATATGATTAGGTATGTATATGTGTAGTTATTTTAACTTGAAAACGTCAACAAAGTACTAAACGTATAATACTTTACATAAACGTAATTGTTTCAAAATATATATTCAAATAGTTATTGATGGAATTAGAAGATGTTATCAAATGATTGATTTAACAGTTACATTGAATTATGATTACGAGTCTCTGTTAAGAGGTCCACTATGATTTAGAAAACCTTTCCTTTTTAACGGCATTCAGAATATTTGGTAAAAGTGATTCACAAAAATGTCATTAACGAGAGTTAGTCAAAAGTTAGTAATCATTTCTGTTTAAATTTCAAAAGTGTACTTACTTTGATTAACTCGTGTCCCTCGATAAACCGACTATTTAGTTTTCATATTAAAAACATTATTGGAAAAATAACTACTATTATATATAAAACGAGTTAAATTATATAAAACGAACTTTGAAATATATTTGGTTTTGAAAGACTAAATATTATATCATTAGTTAAAATGATTCAAATATATTTATAATGTACAAATTTTCGATTCTAAATATATATATATATATATATATATATATATATATATATATATATATATATATATATATATATATATATATATATATATATATATATATATATATATATATATATATATATATATATATATATATATATATATATATATATATATATATATATATATATATATATATATATATATATATTAACTTAGTCATAAAACGTCCCAATTTAAAATAATATATTTTGATAAACAACGAGTCACTGATTTATAGAAGCAAATGACCACGACGCTCAAATTTTATAAGATACATTTTTATAAAGTAAATTTTTGATAAATAAGTCAAATTATTATTAAAGGTACACGTCGCATAACGTAAAATGCTAGTTTTCTAAACGTACGAAAGTGCGCTCGAAAAACCGAAAGTGGTACATGAGTCGAGTGACAACGTACGAGCCATTTTAGTAAAAATTACATTTTTACTACGCACGTAAATATAATATAATATTTATTTAATTCTAAAGATTAAATATATTATTTATTAAAATAATATATATACATAATAACTATGTTAAGAACATTTCGTCGGTAGCTTTAATTCGTGGGATATGAGCTGTGATTGAGCCTCATGCGATCGCATGGGATCACCACACAACCCTCATGCGATCGCATGAGGAGTAGGTGGGCTTGACATCCTTTAAATCTCGAACGAACGCAATTGTAATTTATTTCATCATTCATCTGTCTCTCGCATGCTCTCTTTACATATATAAGTTATAATATAATTATTATTATTAAGATTAATATTATTATTAATCCTATTATTTGTATTAGTAGTATTTTTTTATCATTAAGTAATATACATAACATACTACAACGGAGTGCAGCTCAAGTAATCTAAAATGAGTTTTCAAAACTAGTTTTCGAGTAGGATAGAGCTAAGGAAATTATGGGTTATGGCTATGGAGGCTATGGGTATGGAATAGGGGTATGCTCGTGAGGTCAAACTAATATTTATCATCTCCGTTGCGTCTACGTACCTTTCCTGCAATATTGAATCTCAATATTGATACGTGAGTACTTGTAAATTAACTTTTATATATATATAGTGTATCCCTGACTAGTGCTCGAGTATATAGGATTATGCATGCTTGTACTTTTGATATTACCCTTAGACAGGTTATGTTGAATCTTGAATTAGTTACACCTACGGTTGAGATAAGGTATAAGATATGCATATCGTTGGAAAGCTAGAGAAAAATTAAGAACTTTTCATTAAGATATTGAATGGTTTCGATGAACGGATTTAAAGTTATAGTCAATTGAAATTTTGTATTATTATTAAAATGATTATTATTATCGTCGTTATTATCATCGTTATAGTTTTTATCTTATTATTATTATTATTATTATTATTATTATTATTATTATTATTATTATTATTATTATTATTATTATTATTATTATTATTATTATGATTATTATTATTATTATGATTATTATTATTTATATTATTGTTATTATTATTATCATTATCAATAAAAAGTATTATCATTAAAAACTGTTATTATGACTATAGTTATTATCGTTAAAGTTATAATTAGTATTATTATTAATATTATCATAATATTTATTATCATTAGTATTATTATAATTAAAAATTAATAGTAGTAACACCTAATTATTATGATTACTATTATTATCATTAACACGAACGCGATATAAAAGACGATTAAAAGTTATTAAACAAATCGATTAGGAAATAAAGAGTATGAATATCATGATGAAATTTAAATTATTGTAAGATATTGATTTAGATAAAATTATCGTTTTTCATTATTTTTACAATTATTATTAAAAGTATTATTAATATTAAACTATCATTTTTTTTTACAAAATTATTATTTTAACAGGAATATCATTGTTAATATAAAATTTCATTTATTAATATGAATTACCATTTTATCATAATATCATTTTAGCAAATATAAATATTGTTCTTACTATTAATAGAATAATTATAATTATTATTACAAAATAATAATATCTTTTACTTACTATTATTATCGATATTATTTTATCAAATAAATATGTAATAAAAAGATGTTTTACTACGTGTAACATAATTATATTAATACTACCTATCATATTATTTTTATAATGTTAAATGAACTATATAAATTTTATTATTTAAGATATATAAAAGTATATTTTATATAAAATTTTATTTATTAATAAATGAATTATATTATATACTCTAATAGATCTTATAAAAATATTTAAAATTATAAAACGACGATATTTAAACTATATAATAATCATGTATAAATTTTAGAAATCATTTTGAGTCAAATTGACTTTTGTTGACTTTTGCATATTAGTCTCGAGCATTAGGATTGCGGTACACTATGACTTGACCTAAATTGTTAGACAAATATTGACCAACATATGAATATATATAATTAATTTAGGTTCGTGAATCCGAGGCCAACCTTGCACTTGTTCAATGACGTTATATGTATTTTTACTACGAAATACAATAGGTGAGTTTCATTTGCCTTTTTACCCTTTATATTTTTGGGCTGAGAATACATCCGCAATTTTTATAAATGTTTTACGAAATAGACACAAGTAATTGAAACTACATTATATGGGTGAATGATCGAAGCCGAATATGCCCCTTTTTAGCTTGGTGGCCTAAGAATTTGGGAACAGACCCCCAAATTGACGCTAATCCTAAAGATAGATCTATCGGGCCCAACAAGCCCCATTCTAGAATTTGAAATGCTTTAGTACTTCGAAATTATCATGTCCGATGGGTGTCCTGGAATGATGGGGATATTCTATATGCATCTTGTTAAGGTCGGTTATCAGGTGTTCACCATATGAATGATTTTTGTCTCTATGCATGGGACGTATATTTATGAGAACTGGAAATGAAATTCTTGTGGTCTATTAAAATAATAAAAATGAATGATTATGATAAACTAATGAACTCACCATCTTTTGGTTGACACTTAAAAGCATGTTTATTCTCAGGTATTAAAAAATCTTCCGCTGTGCATTAGCTCATTTTAAAGATATTACTTGGAATCATTAATGGCATATTTCAAAAGACGTTGCATTCAAGTCATTGAGTTCTGTAAAGATTATGATTAAATAAATGACAGATTAGATCATTTATAGATAGATATTATGAAATGGTATGCATGCCTTTCAACTTTCGATGTAATGAAAGTTTGTCTTTTAAAACGAATTCAATGTTTGTAAAATGTATCATATAGAGGTCAAATACCTCGCGATGTAATCATATGTTATTGTATTCGTTCTTATGGATTAGGACGGGTCTTTACATGTGGTATTAGAGCGGTGTTCTTAGAGAACCAGGTCTGCATTAGTGTGTCTAACTGATAAGTCATTAGGATGCATTAGTGAGTCTGGACTTCGACCGTGCCTGCATGTCAAAAGTTTTGCTTATCAATTCTAGTCGGAAATCATCTGCTTATCATCCTTAGGAAATTACCTGCTTATCATTATTAGTCTAGACACGTCTTGCTACATTAATTGCATGAGTAGTGTATAGACAAAATTCATATCTTAGCATATCTGTTAAATCATATCTTATCGTATCTGTTACTTTAAACTTTGCCTGACATATCCCGCAAATTTCTCCGTAATCTACGAAATCTTTTGATCTATATATATAGATATCATATGTAAATAGAATACCACCCGATAGCCAGAAAAATCATTTTATATCAAAAAATCCTTTATCCAATTGTACGAAATGGAATTCGTTGTTAGTTCAAGTCACTCGGATTCCGAAATGGAATCTCACTCAAGCTCCGAAAGCAGTGTGACCGGAATGGATCAACCAATCAGTCATCACCTATTCTGGATGAATTGGGGATGGGTTCGTAGCCTCCTCAATCATTGGAGACAAGAAGAAGGTGATCCTTTCCATCCACCACATTGCCCTCTTGGAGAAGAACCTGAAGCACTTACCGGCGAACCTGTTCGAAACACCACTTTCTCTCTCATTTCCAGAGTATCTCGTCACGATTATATACTACATCAAATTCTAGATTTTATTTATCCGCTCTTCCGAACCAATAATCACCCCGGAGTAATAGAAGAAGTCAACGAGCTTCGCGCTCGGGTAGTAGCTTTGGAGAATATGGTGCAAAGATTACAAACACCAGCAGCAGCACCAGCAGCAGCATAAGCAGTACCACCATTATCAATGCCAACGGTACCATTACCACCTCCAACCACAATCGCGTCGTACACCTCAACTTCACAATCTGTCCCATGAGCATCAACGTCATACACACCATGGATACCAAGGAGTACCAACAACAATAAATGACGAAGTATTAATTCATAACTTCATTGGAGAAACATTCCGCGGCGATTATGTAATCTCTAAAGTCTTAGAGATTATCTAATCTAGTCCTAACCATAAATCAGTTAAGCGAACCAAAATGATAGAAGGAAGAGTAGAAACCCTGAAAAAATGGTGTATGGTTAACAAGCTAAACTTGTTTTACCAACAGCATCATCAGTACTGTCAGCGTCACCAGCATCGTCAGTGCAGTTAGCATCAGAATCAACAACGCCTATAACATCACAAACTCCGTCAGTTCAAGAATTACTGTGGACATCATTACGAATCAATAACGCGTATATTGTATCAACGAGTTATGAAGAATTAACTCATTCCCTCTGAAGAAATTATATGGATAATATATATATATATATATATATATATATATATATATATATATATATATATATATATATATATATATATATATATATATTTTGAAATAAAAATAAATCTTTCCGTGCTAAGCTGTTGTGTGTGAATCTTAACTATCGGTTAATTCATATTACAAATATGCAATAATGTACGTCCTTCGCCCGCAACTTAACCATCGTTAACTACAATCTCTGTCTCAATTCAACAAATTCTAATTCATAATAAATCAAGAATATATTTGATTTTACACTTTCATCATCGATGTACCCGAAACTTTTTAGATAACATCATTCGTACTTTGCGAAGTTCACAAGAATTTAATGAAAACCAACATCACCTCTCAACAAATAACGAAGTATTGTTTCATAATTTCAATATTATTGAAGAAATACTTATGTACTCTCTAAAGCCTTCAAGGGATTATTCAATTCTAGTTCCAACCGTAAATCGAATGAGTTTAATTTAGTATTAACTCATTAAAATCTATGTTACATCCGAAGAGAATATATACATATATATTTTCATAAAGATTGTAATAAAATTCTTTTGTACAAAATATTAATTGTGAAATTTTTTTAACGGGTAGGTAATACCCGAGAGATATATGTATATTCACAATTAATATGTTACATTCTTCGAATCTGATTAAGCAAATTATCAACTATACTTTCTACTTTCAAAATAATATACATTCTTTCATAGAAATCAAAATAACCATACTCATTCAAACCCAATTACATATTCTGATTTTGAAACCTCAGAATTCAATTCGAGATATAACCGGTATCATCACTTTTAGATTCCTACATCTTTCAAAGCTATACTTTGACTTCAAAACTGTGTTAGAACATCAAATGTATATTAACGATTACAATCTGTGTTCAAACCCTTTGAAAATTTCTGAATACACTTCAAATAATGAGCAAGCGAGATGATGATCCAACCACATATTACCCACAGTTATGTACTTAAAAAGCTCTCGAAGCCAAAGTCATAATTCAACACATATCTGTGTCGGATCCTTTGGCATTTATTAGCAAAAATAACTTTATAATTCCTTTGCAAAGTAAAAAATTCTATCACAGCTCCAGCAAGACAACTTTGATTTTTCATTCGAAGTAGCATTATCATAATCTTGATATATATGTTGCCCTTTTGCCATTGTTACCGGGGAACCTTTCATATCTCGCCACATTAGCAGTAAACTTATCAGCAACCGTAATGATCTGAGATTTTCTGAAAAGTCATTATATTTATGAAAACCCCATCATTTACTCATTCGCATCTTGTGACGAGAATTGCCATACGAATCATTGGGAATTACCAATCAATATTTTGAAATCTCGCAGCATGTTGACGCCAACAGTTATACATATAACGTCTATCTCCAAGGCTTACATACTTCGAATGTGAAGTTTCTGAAAAACACTCTGAACCGCGAACTAGTTCTCGAAATGCTGATAAAGCAACAAAACTGTAAACGACCTTAGTAGTAAAAAGTTTGATGATAAAGATTAGTGTATTGGCAAAGCTCGGAAAAAGAGAAGTTTTAGAACTGGAAAACGAATTGAGCAAAGTATGAAGGAGGCTGTGGACAAATCACAAAGGCTGAACCTGACTTCAAAGAATCCAAATGATTCAGTACCTGTTGAAGTCATTAACGAATACCTTGCTCATCACTCTAAACCCCTGCAGACAATATTCTTCATCATCCTCTAATATTATAAATTCTAAGATATCATCGTATCTTTCATTATAAATATCCTCCATATTTCTGAAGATATTTTCTTAATTATTCTTATCTGAAATCATTTACCTCTTCGCGGTATCTGTATTAAGTCATAAAAGAAACTATTTTAGTTTCTAAATTCTGAAACATTCGAGTTTAAAATAGGAATATTTTTAAAGTATTGTTGGGAGCTGAAGAATGAGTTAGTATAATATAATGACACTTGATCAACGTGATTGTATTACAATAAGTCATGCTGAGTTTCTAAATAAAACGTGATGACTCACAGATCATAACGTCATCATGTGCTATGTTACACGACTCTTCTATTCTCTTTAACCTCTAAAATATCAAAAAAAATATTTCTTGATGATTCGGCCTTTTCCGAGGTATTCTAGTAATTTGACAAGTCAAGATCGTGCCATTACAATTTCCTTCTTAGAACATTAACAATGTTAATTCCGAAATTCATATCTACGAATTTTGGACCATTACAAGCGGTGCTTAATCGCAAGAAGAAGAAACGAAAGGACAAAACTCCGAAATAGAAATTTGGGGTATAAATCACAGCAAATAAAAGAGAGCATTAACTGGGGATGACAATAATTATAGAAGACAGAAGCAGGGACTTTGAAATATAAGGGAAGATATAAAATCCAGCAACAACACATAAATTACAAACCATGTATATCAATGTTAATCGCAACATAAAGACATGGGAGAATTAAAAACACTATAACCCCAAGGGCAAAGTAGAAGTAAGCAGATTCCTCTGGTGGAAGATGGAAAAGGAGAATGATTGTTGCGATAGTAAGGATATGGACAAGGATCAGAACTGGATTAAGTATTTTCATAATCTTTGGAATTTGGGAATTGGGTATAGGAATGGTAAAAGTAATGGAATGGAAGAAGTTAATTTATAGTGAAATATCTGATATAGAAATCAAGGCAGATCTCCACATTTAATTAGAGAGATCCTAATTTCCTTATTCACCGAAGAATCAAATCTTTTAGATTTCGAAGATTTTCTTTAAATTCCTTGAATTTCGGAATCCAACCAAGGCAACGTCAAAAGTTAAAACAAAATTTTATTTCTCATTTCACTTCTTTTATGACAGCTTCACTCGTACTCTTCAAGTAATCGAATCGTTTTATCTATATTACTCAATAGTGAAAAAACTCTATATACCAACTCATATTCATCATAAAAATATTTTTAAGAATAAGCATGACGACCACGATCAAATTTCAGGATGAAATTTCTTTAACGGGTAGGTACTGTGACGACCCGAGAATTTTTGACCAAATTTAAACTTTATCTTCATATTATTCCGACACGATAAGCAAAGTTTATTAAATTAAGTCACAAGAATTTGAAACTGTGTTCATACATTCATTTAACCTTGACCAAATTTCAATGATTCACGAATCACTAAATGAACGTATATGATTAGGTATGTATATGTGTAGTTATTATAACTTGAAAACGTCAACAAAGTACTAAACGTATAATACTTTACATAAACGTAATTGTTTCAAAATATATATTCAAATAGTTATTAATGGAATTAGAAGATGTTATCAAATGATTGATTTAACAGTTACATTGAATTATGATTACGATTCTCTGTTAAGAGGTCCAGTATGATTTAGAAAACCTTTCCTTTTTAACGGCGTTCAGAATATTTGGTAAAAGTGATTTACAAAAATGTCATTAACGAGAGTTAGTCAAAAGTTAGTAATCATTTCTGTTTAAATTTCAAAAGTGTACTTACTTTGATTAACTCGTGTCCCTCGATAAACTGACTATTTAGTTTTCATATTAAAAACATTATTGGAAAAATAACTACTATTATATATAAAACGAGTTAAATTATATAAAACGAACTTTGAAATATATTTGGTTTTGAAAGACTAAATATTATATCATTAGTTAAAATGATTCAAATATATTTATTATGTACAAATTTACGATTCTAAATAAAATATATATATATATATATATATATATATATATATATATATATATATATATATATATATATATATATATATATATATATATATATATATATTAGCTTAGTCATAAAACGTCCCAATTTAAAATAATATATTTTGATAAACAACGAGTCACTGATTTATAGAAGCAAATGACCACGACGCTCAAATTTTATAAGATACATTTTCATAAAGTAAATTTTTGATAAATAAGTCAAATTATTATTAAAGGTACACGTCACGTAACGTAAAAGGCTAGTTTTCTAAACGTACGAAAGTGCGCTCGAAAAACTGAAAGTGGTACATGAGTCGAGTGACAACGTACGAGTCATTTTAGTAAAAATTACATTTTTACTACGCACGTAAATATAATATAATATTTATTTAATTCTAAAGATTAAATATATTATTTATTAAAATAATATATATACATAATAACTATGTTAAGAACATTTCATCGGCAACTTTAATTCATGGGATATGAGCTGTGATTGAGCCTCATGCGATCGCATGGGCTCACCACACAACCCTCATGCGATCGCATGAGGAGTAGGTGGGCTTGACATCCTTTAAATCTCGAACGAACGCAATTGTAATTTATTTCATCATTCATCTGTCTCTCGCATGCTCTCTTTACATATATATAAATTATAATATAATTATTATTATTAAGATTAATATTATTATTAATCCTGTTATTTGTATTAGTAGTATTTTTTTATCATTAAGTAATATACATAAATTACTACGATGGAGTGCTGCTCGAATAATCTAAAATGAGTTTTCAAAACTAGTTTTCGAGTAGGATAGAGCTAAGGAAATTATGGATTATGGCTATGGAGGCTATGGGTATGGAATAGGGGTATGCCCTTGAGGTCAAACTAATATTTATCATCTCCGTTGCGTCTAAGTACCTTTCCTGCAATATTGAATCTCAATATTGATACGTGAGTACTTGTAAATTAACTTTTATATATATATAGTGTATCCGTGACTAGTGCTCAATTATATAGGATTATGCATGCTTGTACTTTTGATATTGCCCTTAGATAGGTTATGTTGAATCTTGAATTAGTTACACCTGCGGTTGAGATAAGGTATAAGATATGCATGTCGTTGGAAAGCTAGCGAAAAATTAAGAACTTTTCATTAAGATATCGAATGGTTTCGATGAACGGATTAGAAGTTATTGTCAATTGAAATTTGGTATTATTATTAAAAATGATTATTATTATCGTCGTTATTATCATCGTTATAGTTTTTATCTTATTATTATTATTATTATTATTATTATTATTATTATTATTATTATTATTATTATTATTATTATTATCATTATTATTATTATTATTGTTATTATTATTATCATTATCAATAAAAAGTATTATCATTAAAAATTGTTATTATGACTATAGTTATTATCGTTAAAGTTATAATTAGTATTATCATTAATATTACATAATATTTATTATCATTAGTATTATTATAATTAAAAATTAATAGTAGTAACAACTAATTATTATGATTACTATTATTATCATTAGCACGAACGCGATATAAAAGACGATTAAAAGCTATTAAACAAACCGATTAGGAAATAAAGAGTATGAATATCATGATGTAATTTAAATTATTGTAAGATATTGATTTAGATAAAATTATCGTTTTTCATTATTTTTACTATTATTATTAAAAGTATTATTAATATTAAACTATCATTTTTTTACAAAATTATTATTTTAATAGGAATATCATTGTTAATATAAAATTTTATTTATTATTATGAATTACATTTTATCATAATATCATTTTAGCAAATATAAATATTGTTATTACTATTAATAGAATAATTATAATTATTATTACAAAATAATATAACTTTTACTTACTATTATTATCGATATTATTTTATCAAATAAATATGTAATAAAAAGATGTTTTACTACGTGTAACATAATTACATTAATACTACCTATCATATTATTTTTATAATGTTAAATGAACTATATAAATTTTATTATTTAAGATATATAAAAGTATATTTTATATAAAATTTTATTTATTAATAAATGAATTATATTATTTACTCTTATAGATCTTTTAAAAATATTTAAAAATATAAAATGACGATATTTAAACTATATAATAATCATGTATAAATTTTAGAAATCATTTTGAGTCAAATTGACTTTTGTTGACTTTTGCATATTAGTCTCGAGCATTAGGATTGTGGTACACTATGACCTGACCTAAATTGTTAGACAAATATTGACCAACATATGAATATATATAATTAATTTAGGTTCGTGAATCCGAGGCCAACCTTGCACTTGTTCAATGACGTTATATGTATTTTTACTACGAAATACAATAGGTGAGTTTCATTTGCCTTTTTACCCTTTATATTTTTGGGCTGAGAATACATGCGCAATTTTTATAAATGTTTTACGAAATAGACACAAGTAATTGAAAATACATTATATGGGTGATTAATCGAAGCCGAATATGCCCCTTTTTAGCTTGGTAGCCTAAGAATTTGGGAACAGACCCCCAAATTGACGCGAATCCTAAAGATAGATCTATTGGGCCCAACAAGCTCCATTCTGGAATTTGGAATGCTTTAGTACTTCGAAATTATCATGTCCGATGGGTGTCCTGGAATGATGGGGATATTCTATATGCATCTTGTTAAGGTCGGTTATCAGGTGTTCACCATATGAATGATTTTGTCTCTATGCATGGGACGTATATTTATGAGAACTGGAAATGAAATTCTTGTGGTCTATTAAAATAATGAACATGAATGATTATGATAAACTAATGAACTCACCAACCTTTTGGTTGACACTTTAAAGCATGTTTATTCTCAGATATTAAAGAAATCTTCCGCTGTGCATTAGCTCATTTTAAAGATATTACTTGGAATCATTCATGGCATATTTCAAAAGACGTTGCATTCAAGTCGTTGAGTTCTGTAAAGATTATGATTAAGTAAATGACAGATTAGATCATTTGTAGATAGATATTATGAAATGGTATGCATGCCTGTCAACTTTCGATGTAATGAAAGTTTATCTTTTAAAACGAATTCAATGTTTGTAAAATGTATCATATAGAGGTCAAATACCTCGCGATGTAATCATATGTTGTTGTATTCGTTCTTATGGATTAGGACGGGTCTTTACACATGTTACCCACAGTTATGTACCCGAAAAAAAAACTCTTGAAACCAAAGTAAAAGTTTAAACAACGTATCCGCGTCAGATTCTTTGGCATTTATTAGCAAAAATAACTTTGCGATTCCTTTTCAAAGTAGCCAGTTTTGTCACATCTCCAGCAAGTCAACTTCGACTTTTCGGTCAGACTAACCTTATTATAACCTTGAGATATACACCATCATTACCGGAAAACCTTTTACATTCCATCACATTATCAGCAGATGTACCAACAACTTCATTACCCTTTGACTTTAGCCTCTCCAAAAAGTCATTATAGTTATTCATTGAAACCCCATCATTTACTCATTCGCATCTTGTAACAAGAATTGCCATACGAATCATCAGGAATTAGCAATCAGTATTTTGAAATCTCGCAGCATGTCTACGCCAACAGTTATATGTGTATATATAACATCTATCTTCTGGACTTAATTTGAATGTAAAGTTTCTGAAAAACACTCTGAACTACGAATTGGTTCTCCGAAAATGGAAAAATGCTGATAAAGCAGCAAAAACTATAAATGACTTTAACCGTAAAAGTTTGATGATAATGAATAAGTGTGTTGGCAAAGCGCAGAAAAAGAGAAGTCTTGGAACTGGAAACCGGATTGAGCAAAGTATGAAGGAGGCTGTGGACAAATCATAAAGACTGAACCTGACTTCAAAGAATCCAAATGATTCAGTACCTGCTGAAGTCATTAACGAATACCTTGCTTCTGACTCTAAATTCCTGCGGACAATATTCTTCATCATCCTCTGATATTAGAAATTCTAAGATATCATCATATCTTTCATTATAAATATCCTCCATATTTCTGAAGATATTTTCATAATTATTCTTATCTGAAATCATTTACCTCTTCGCGCTATCTGTATTACATCATAAAAGAAACTATTTTTGTTTCTAAATTTTGAAACATTCGAGTTTAAAATAGGAATACTTTTGAAGTAGTGTTGGGAGCTGAAGCATGAGTTAGTATAATATAATGACACTTGATCAACGTGATTATATTACAGTAAGTCATGTTGAGTTTCTAAATGAAACGTGATGATTCACAGATCATAACATCATCATGTGCCATGTTATACGACTCATGTATTCTACTTAATCTCTAAAAATATCAAGAAATTATTTTCTTGATGATTCGATCTTTTCTGAGGTATTCTGGTAATTTGACAAGTCAAGATCGTGCCATTACAATTTCCTCCCTAGAACATTAACAATGTTCATTCCGAAATTCATATCTGCAAATTCTGGACCATTACAAGCGGTACTTAAACGCAAGAAGAAGAAACGAAAGGACGAAGCTCTGAAACAGAAATTGGGGTATAAATCGCAGCAAATAAAAGAAAGCATTAACTGAAGATGACAATGATTATGGGAGACAGAAGCAGGGACATCAAAATATAAGAGAAGATATAAAATCCAACAACCACCCAGAAATTATAAACCGTATATATCAATACATATAGCAATATAAAGACACGGGAGAACTAAAAACACTATAA
Organism: Rutidosis leptorrhynchoides; assembly: GCF_046630445.1. Classification (NCBI taxonomy): domain Eukaryota; kingdom Viridiplantae; phylum Streptophyta; class Magnoliopsida; order Asterales; family Asteraceae; genus Rutidosis; species Rutidosis leptorrhynchoides. Next base: position 202,301,056 of record NC_092338.1, read on the forward strand.
AACCAAGTGTATAGTAGAAGTAAATAGATTCTTCCGGCAGTAGATGAAAAAGAAGAATAACCGATATGAAGGTTCGGAATATATCAAGAAGCAGAACTGGATGGAGCATATTGATGAATGCTTTAAATATGAGTTAGAAATATTGGAAGGTGTGAGTTAAAAGGAAACGAAGGAGGTAGATTTATAGTAAAATATCCGACAGAGAAATCAAAACAGATGATCGCATTTAAAGCAGATCCTAATTTCCTTGATTATCGAAGAATCAAATCCTATTACGAAGATTTTCTCCAAATCTCTTGAACTTGGAAATCAATCCTATCTACGTCAAAAGATATGATGAATCTATACCTACTCATTTCTGTAAGACACTAATCTTCATTGTACAGCAGAGTATATAGAGTACATAAAGTGTGGGAATGATTGTGCAGTTAAACAGAAGTCAGAGAGCAATCTGAGCTTAGTGCGCGCCGCACACACCAAAGGGAGTGCGCCGCGCACTCCCTACTGTAGCCGGGTTTTTGCTATTTTAATGAGATATTTTGAGGGCAATTGTGTAATTTCACTTTGGGGTCGAATTTAATATCCTAGATCAGTTTTGGGGAGCTCATTTACTACTCCCACAACAACCTCATCTTCTCTAATTAAACACTAGAGAGAGAGTGCAATCCTTGAGAGAGAAAGCTCCATTAAAGGGTGAAAGAGGTTGAATCGGGTCTTGGTGCAAGTTTTAAAGTCGTTCATCTAGTCGATAGCTACGTGGTGATTGTGCTGGTAAGTTATAAAACCCAATTTCTTACTTCAATTGCTTTAAGGGTTAGGTTTTGGGCTAGTGATGAACCAAAGACCCATTTTGTTAGTATTTTGGGGATTTTGGGTGAATATGGGTTATGAAGGCTCATTGATGACTAACCTAGGGTTTGAATGTATTAATTGGACTTTTGAGTCTTAAATTTAGTTAGTTAGTGCTAGAACACTTTAATAATATGTAATGGGTGTTATTGGGTATGGATGACCCAAATGGGTGTGTTAACCTTAAAATGGGTCAAATGAGTCTTTAATGACCTAAGTGGCCTAGCAATTATGAAAACGAGTTAGCCTTGTGACCTAAATGTGTTTTAAACCCATCTTGACGAATGATTAGGGTTTTGGTGGGTGTTGACCCAAATTAGGGTTAAGGGTGCAAATGGGTTGAAATTGCACCTTGGGTCAAAATGGCTTAGAATGGTGAAAGGGTTTGGTTGACCGACTTGAGTTTACGTTTAATGAGGTGTATAATATGATAGGTACGTTACTTTGAGGTCTTGCAAGCTCGGGTATCTTTTCACAAGACTTTGAGGTGAGTGGAATAATTATATGCGTATGTATATAATGTATCTATTTGTTGTAGCGTGAAATGTGTAGTGTCGAGGTGCTAAGACACCATGTTTCACGTGAAGAGTGTAGCATCGAGGTGTTAAGATGCCACTCGGGTGTAGCATCGAGGTGTTAAGATGCCACCTAGGAGTGTAGTGTCGAGGTGTTAAGACACCACTCCGTAAAATAATGAGTGTTGCATCGAGGTGTTAAGATGCCACTCGGGGTGATGTGCCGAGGTGTTAAGGTGCCACCCTAGGGGTTAGTGGTGCGAGGTGTTAAGTGCCCCAATGGATGTTATGAACACCGATGGCGTTTTCGCGAGCGCCGTTCCCTTGTACTATTGGTCGACCATGGTTACTTGTGTTGTAAGCATATTATATCATTTCGAGTTATATTATTATGCAGTTGTTGCTAACTTGTGGTATTGGAGATTATAGCTTGTTAATGTGACGATAAGCTAATTGTGTTGCTAGCAGGTTTGCGGTTTGTGTAAGTGTATGCAAGTAGGTATAATTATATATGTATTCGTATAATTATTGCATTCACTAAGCTTTACTTACCCTCTGGTTTTTTACCATTTTATAGGTTCGATTTTGGACAAGGGTAAGGGCATCGTATTGGACTAGAGATCCCGCTTGATGCTAGGGGACGCTTTTGGTTTTAGTAGCTCTTGAAGTTTGACCGGTAGTTGGGTAGTTTAATCCCAAACGCCATGCTCATTGTGTAGTTTGGAACTTAAACTTTTTGGTGGTCGAAACTCTAAACTTGTATTAAACTTGTATTTTGGGTCGTGTGGGCCCCGCTTGTAAAACATCATTTTTATGTTTGATTCGTGTTAGTTTTACATATATAAGTTTGTTGTGAAAAGCGTTCGGTCTAAAAATGTCGGGAAGTGGTCCATCTTTTTGTGTGTTAAAAACAGTTCGGACAGAAGCTGGAGTGCTCTGTGCGCGCCGCTCACTACAGGGGATGCGCGCCGCGCACTCCCCTGTCCAGCAAATTTTAAATTTTTTTTTTTTTGGGAATGTTTATGGTCGGTTATCGGGTTGGGTTGTTACAAGTGGTATTAGAGCATGGTCTAAGGGATTTAGGTGACTTGAGATAGGCGCCTAGACTTAGACTTTTGTGTGCTCGTGTATGCGGGACTTGTAGGACTTTGGGTTGGATCGGGATGGTTAGTGCATAGGTTTATGTGAACTAATCATGCGCTATTTGTTTGTGTTGTGTTTAGCAATCATCAAGCGAGATGGACGTTGTACTAGCGAGTTAGCGCGACGTGCTCACGTAGTAATGACTAGCTACCATTACTACGAGTGCAAATCGGGTCAAACGAGCAATGTACGACGATTGTTGAGCAAGATGGGGTAGTGTGGCGTATATGTATGTATTTATGTAAATTGTCCTTTCGTTTCGTGGTTTAACCTAATTCGTTTTATAGAATGAAGACGAGAAACGGTCCCGGACATGATAACGGAAGTACAAGTGAGGACGCCGAGTTTTCGGCCAAGGTTGAGGCCGTCTTTAAAAAGTTAAAAGCGGATTTTCTTACGGACGTTCGAAAAGTCTTCCAAGATTTGGTCGATGGGCAAGTGACCGATTTAATAAATGAACGAATGAAGGCCACTATCGAAGAGGCCCTTGATGCTAGGAACATTTATCCTCGCGGTAAAGGAGGTGAGGGAAGGCGGGACTTCCATTATAAGAATTTCAAGGACACTCAACCCCCGATGTTTAATGGGGTGCGAGATCCTTTGAAGAGTACATGTTGGGTCTCCGATATCGAGGGAGCTTTCCGTACCGTGGAATGCCCTCCTGAGAAGAAAACAAGGTTTGGTTCAAGCATGTTGCGGGAGGAAGCTAAGTTGTGGTGGGACGAAAAGATCAACTTATATGGCGAAGAACAATGTATGGGCTTGACTTGGGAAGAGTTCAAGAAAGAATTTTTCAAAGAATACCGAACTTCTTCCGACCTCGATAGAATCCGGGACGAGTTGCACCATTTGCAACAAGGTTCCATGGATTTGGTTACCCTCAAGTCCACATTCTTGGCAAAGACTCGTTTTTTCCCGGAATATGTTGGTGATGATCATAAGCTCATGAAGGATTTCTACCGTACTTTGAATGATGAGTACAAGGGGAAGATTAGTCGGGGTATGGCTAAGTCTTTTGATGAATTGTTCGAGTTAGCTCGGGGTTTTGAGCCGGAGGTTCCAAGAAAGAGTGATTTCATGTTTTCCAAAAGAAAGTTTGAAGGTTTTAGTTACTCTAACGCCTCAAGCAAGAAGAGCAAGAGCAAGAGGGGGGCCGAAAGTGTCAATAGTGCAAAGAAGGTCACTACCGGTGGGTTTTCTTATACGTGCTACAATTGTGGGCAACCGGGTCATATGGCTCGTGAGTGTCCGAAACCATCTTCCGGAAACAAAGTCACTTGTTTTAATTGCGGCAAAGAAGGGCATAAGAAGCCGGAGTGTCCCGACTTGTGAAACGACAATGTGAAGCGGTTAGAGAAGGCGGCTAGTACGGCTAGGGGTCGCAACTACTTGATGACTAATGATGAAGCCAAACAATCGAACGAAGTTGTCTCGGGTACTTTCATGGTTAATTCTAATCCGGCGAGGATTCATTTCGATAGCGGTGCAAATTTGTCGTTTGTGTCTCCTAAATTTGTGCCTAAACTTAATAGACCGTTAGCTAAGTTAAGTCGTCCGATAGAAGTCGAAATAGCGGACGGCAAGACGGTGCTAGTGGTTGATGTGTGTGAAAATTGTGATGTTGTTTTTGGTGCCGAAACCTTTAAAATTGATCTTATTCCAATGACCTTGGGCGACTTTGATATTGTCGTTGGTATGGATTGGCTCGATCGTTATAGAGCCGATATTACATGCCATGATAAGTTTATTCGTGTGAAGACCCTAAGTGGGGGAGAGTTAATTATTCATGGTGATAAGCGAAGGAGACCGGTGCCGATATGCACTTTTGCACGGGCACGTCGTTTTGTTGTTAGTGGTGGCATGGCTTTCCTTGCTCATGTTGTTGATACTCGTAATGAGCCACCACCTATTCGTGAAATTCCGGTTGTTAGTGAATTCGAAGACGTTTTTCCGGACGAATTACCGGGTGTTCCGGTGGAAAGACAAGTTGAGTTTCGTATTGAGTTGGTTCCGGGAACTACTCCCATTGCTAAAACTCCTTATCGTTTAGCACCAACGGAAATGCAAGAGTTGTTAAATCAAACCCAAGAGTTGCTTGAGAAGGGTTTTATCCGACCGAGTGCCTCGCCGTGGGGTGCACCGGTGTTATTTGTGAAGAAGAAGGATGGTAGCATGCGGATGTGCATCGATTATCGCGAGTTAAATAAAGTGACGATCAAGAATCGTTATCCATTACCTAGGATTGACGATTTGTTTGATCAACTTCAAGGTGCGACCTATTTCTCCAAAATCGACCTACGGTCCGGCTATCACCAAATGCGGGTCTGTGAGGAAGACATAGAGAAAACGGCTTTTCGAACGTGTTACGGGCATTATAAGTTTGTAGTTATGCCCTTTGGTTTTATGAATGCACCGGCGGCATTCATGGATCTTATGAACCGACTGTACCAACCTATGTTGGACAAGTCGGTAATAGTGTTCATCGACGACATACTAGTCTACTCGAAAAGTATGAACGAACATGAACGTCATTTGCGTGAAGTTTTGAAGACGTTAAGAAAGGAGAAGTTGTATGCAAAGGTCTCCAAATGTGAGTTTTGGCTAAGGGAAGTTCAATTCCTTGGTGATATTGTGAATGAAAGCGGTATCCAAGTAGATCCGGGGAAGATCGAGACGGTGAAGGATTGGAAGCAACCGACTACGCCTACGGAAATCCGAAGTTTTCTCGGAATTGCCGGTTATTATCGTCGGTTTATCCAAGACTTTTCCAAGATTGCTTCTCCATTAACGAAGTTGACGAGAAAGAATGCTAAGTTTAATTGGGAGAACGAACAAGAAATTGCTTTTCAATTGTTAAAAGAGAAGTTGTGTCAAGCTCCGGTGTTAGTATTACCGGAAGGTGTCGAAGATATGACGGTTTATTGTGATGCTTAGCTAAATGGGCTCGGGTGTGTTCTAATGCAAAGAGGTAAAGTCATCGCTTATGCCTCTCGACAATTAAAGGAACACGAAACAAGATATCCGACTCATGATCTTGACTTGGCGGCGGTAGTGCATGCGTTGAAAATTTGGCGCCATTACTTGTATGGTGTCAAGTGTACGATTTATTCGGATCATAAGAGTTTGAAACATCTCTTTAATCAACGAGATTTGAATTATCGCCAACGTAGGTGGATGGATGTGGTGAAAGACTACGATTGTGAAATACTTTATCATCCGGGTAAGGCGAATGTGGTCGCGGATGCGTTGAGTCGAAAGAGTCAACATCCGGCGATAAAAGTGGGGTCGTTATGTTTGATTATTTCCAACGATTTTCTTGAGAAGCTTGGCGAGATTCAAATAGAGGCTTACGTTCACAATAAGCATGTGGAACGAATCGTGGGCTAATCGGAGTTCATTACTATGGGCCCGCGTGGTTTGTTGTCTTTTCAAGGAAGGGTGTGGGTGCCTAAGATGGGTGATTACCGATGGGTGCTACTTGATGAAGCACATAAGTCAAAATATTCCATTCATCCGGGCGCGACAAAAATGTATCATGACTTGAAGAAAGATTATTGGTGGCCGGGCATGAAACGTGATGTTGTGAAGTATGTTGAGCAATGTGTCACGTGTTTACAAGTAAAAGCCGAACACCAAAAGCCGTATGGTAAGTTGCAACCGTTAGAAATCCTGAAATGGAAATGGGAGCACATTACTATGGATTTCATTACAAAGTTACCTAAAACGGCGAGAACCCAATTCGATTCGATTTTGGTTATAGTTGACCGATTGACAAAAAGCGCTTTGTTTCTTCCCATTAAAGAAGTGATATCGTCGGAGACCTTGGCTAAGTTGTTTATCAAGGAAGTGGTCTCGCGACATGGGGTTCCTATATCTATTATTTCTGATCGAGATACCCGTTTTACATCTCGGTTTTGGGAAAAGTTTCATGAAGATATGGGTACGCAATTGAAATTGAGCACGGCGTATCATCCTCAAACGGACGGTCAAACCGAACGTACGAATCAAACATTGGAGGACATGTTGCGGGCGTGTATTATTGATTTCGGTGGTGGTTGGGATGATCACTTACCTTTGGTGGAATTCTCGTACAATAATAGATATCATACTAGTATCGGGATGCCACCTTACGAGATGCTTTATGGGCGGAGGTGTCGAACTCCGATTTGTTGGGGTGAAATTGGCCAAAAAGAAATCGGGAGTACCGATTTGGTCTTAGAAATGAATAGCAAGATTGATATGGTTCGGGATCATTTGAAAAAGGCTCAAGATAGACAAAAGTCGTATGCCGATAAACGTAGGCGAATGATCGAATTTCAAGAAGGTGACATGGTAATGCTTAAGGTTTCGCCATGGAAAGGTGTTATTCGGTTTCGAAAACGGGGAAAGTTAGTTCCTCGGTTTATTGGGCCATTTAAGGTTTTAGCTCGTGTTGGTGAAGTCGCGTATCGTTTGGAATTACTCGAAGAGCTTGCGGGGATTCATAATACATTTCATGTTTCCCATCTCCGTAAGTGTCTTGCGGATGATTCATCATGGGTGCCGTTAGACGAAATTGAGCTAAACAATAAGTTAGAGTATATTGAGGAGCCGATTGCCATACTCGATGAGAAGGTCAAAAGGTTGAGGCATAAGGAGGTTAGGACTTTTAAAGTTCAATGGCATCGTAGTAAGGGTTCCGAGTTTACTTGGGAGCCCAAAGAATTCGTGTTGGTTTATCTTCCCTCTTGTCATGCGGCTTGGATCGCGAGGACGCGCTCCGATTCAAGTGGGGGAGAGTTGTAAGACCCTAATCTTCATTGTACAGCAGAGTATATAGAGTACATAAAGTGTGGGAATGATTGTGCAGTTAAACAGAGGTCAGAGAGCAATCTGAGCTTAGTGCGCGCCGCGCACACCAAAGGGAGCGCGCCGTGCACTCCCTACTGTAGCCGGGTTTTTGCTGTTTTAATGAGATATTTTGAGGGCAATTGTGTAATTTCACTTTGGGACCGAATTTAATATCCTAGATCAGTTTTGGGGAGCTCATTTACTACTCCCACAACAACCTCATCTTCTCCAATTAAACACTAGAGAGAGAGTGCAATCCTTGAGAGAGAAAGCTCCATTAAAGGGTGAAAGAGGTTGAATCGGGTCTTGGTGCAAGTTTTAAAGTCGTTCATCTAGTCGATAGCTACGTGGTGATTGTGTTGGTAAGTTATAAAACCCAATTTCTTACTTCAATTGCTTTAAGGGTTAGGTTTTGGGCTAGTGATGAACCAAAGACCCATTTTGTTAGTATTTTGGGGATTTTGGGTGAATATGGGTTATGAAGGCTCATTGATGACTAACCTAGGGTTTGAATGTGTTAATTGGACTTTTGAGTCTTAAATTTAGTTAGTTAGTGCTAGAACACTTTAATAATATGTAAATGGGTGTTATTGGGTATGGATGACCCAAATGGGTGTGTTGACCTTGAAATGGGTCAAATGAGTCTTTAATGACCTAAGTGGCCTAGCAATTATGAAAACGAGTTAGCCTTGTGACCTAAATGTGTTCTAAACCCATCTTGACGAATGATTAGGGTTTTGGTGGGTGTTGACCCAAATTAGGGTTAAGGGTGCAAATGGGTTGAAATTGCACCTTGGGTCAAAATGGCTTAGAATGGTGAAAGGGTTTGGTTGACCGACTTGAGTTTGCATTTAATGAGGTGTATAATATGATAGGTACGTTAATTTGAGGTCTTGCAAGCTCGGGTATCTTTTCACAAGACTTTGAGGTGAGTGGAATAATTATATGCGTATGTATATAATGTATCTATTTGTTGTAGCGTGAAATGTGTAGTGTCGAGGTGCTAAGACACCATGTTTCACGTGAAGAGTGTAGCATCGAGGTGTTAAGATGCCACTCGGGTGTAGCATCGAGGTGTTAAGATGCCACCTAGGAGTGTAGTGTCGAGGTGTTAAGACACCACTCCATAAAATAATGAGTGTTGCATCGAGGTGTTAAGATGCCACTCGGGGTGATGTGCCGAGGTGTTAAGGTGCCAACCTAGGGGTTAGTGGTGCGAGGTGTTAAGTACCCTAATGGATGTTATGAACATCGATGGCGTTTTCGTGAGCGTCGTTCCCTTGTACTATTGGTCGACCATGGTTACTTGTGTTGTAAGCATATTATATCATTTCAAGTTATATTATTATGCGGTTGTTGCTAGCTTGTAGTATTGGAGATTATAGCTTGTTAATGTGACGATAAGCTAATTGTGTTGCTAGCAAGTTTGCGGTTTGTGTAAGTGTATGCAAGTAGGTATAATTATATATGTATTCGTATAATTATTGCATTCACTAAGCTTTGCTTACCCTCTCGTTGTTTTCCATTTTATAGGTTCGGTTTTGGACAAGGGTAAGGGCATCGTATTGGACTAGAGATCCCGCTTGATGCTAGGGGACGCTTTTGGCTTTAGTAGCTCTTGGAGTTTGACCGGTAGTTGGGTAGTTTAATCCCAAACGCCATGCTCATTGTGTAGTTTGGAACTTAAACTTTTTGGTGGTCGAAACTCTAAACTTGTATTAAACTTGTATTTTGGGTCGTGTGGGCCCCGCTTGTAAAACATTATTTTTATGTTTGATTCGTGTTAGTTTTACATATATAAGTTTGTTGTGAAAAGCGTTCGGTCTAAAAATGTCGGGAAGTGGTCCATCTTTTTGTGTGTTAAAAACAGTTCGGACAGAAGCTGGAGTGCTCTGTACGCGCCGCGCACTACAGGGGATGCGCGCCGCGCACTCCCCTGTCCAGCAGCTTTTAAATTTTTTTTTTTGGGACTGTTTATGGTCGGTTATCGGGTTGGGTTGTTACAATTTCACTCTTTTGGTAATAGCTTCACTCGTACTCTTCACAAAAATCAAATGGTTTTATCCATATTACTCAATGATGATAAAACCCTAATCTTCAGCTTATATACGTCATGAAAACATACTTATTGTCAGCCATGACCATCCCAATCAAATTTCGAGACGAAATTTCTTTAACGGATAGGTACTGTGACAACCCGGAAATTTCCAATCAAATTTAAACTTTAATCTTTATATATTTCCGACACGATAAGCAAAGTTTGTAAGTTGAATCTCAAGAATTTTAAACTGTGTTCATACACTCATTTAACCTCGACCAAATTCCAATGATTCACGAACCATTATATGAACGAACATGATTATATATGTATATGTGTATATATTATAACTTGAAAACATTAACAAAGTATTAGACGTATAATACTTTATATAAACGTATTTGTTTCAAAATATATTTAAAAGATAATATTAAATGATTGAATTATTAGATACATTGAATTATGGCTACGAGTCCCTATTAGGAGGTCCACTTTGATTTAGGAAACCTTTCCCTTTTAACCATATTCGAAAAATGGTAAAGTGATTTTACAAATAAGAACAAAGCGTCAACTAACGAGAACTAGATAAGTGTTAGTAAAGATTCCTATTTGATTTTCAATTCATACCTTACAACATTTTCCTCGTGATGTTAATAAGATAACTATTATGACTATCATTTTAAAGTTGGAATGTGGAATGTAAATAACTTAGACTTTGGGTATCGACATTTTACATTAAGGTGATTTCGCACGTTTATCTAACCTTTAAACTTTATATCAAGTTGCACCAACAAACGTTAAAAACTTGAAACCTATGAAAAGTATATTCAATCTTATTTCTCTAAAATGTTTTACGATATAACAATTTTTATTAATATAACCTTGTTAGTAAAATGATTCTTAAATATACTTAGTTTTGGAAAACAAAGATTTCATATTTAATTAATATTGTTTCAAACGTACAAAAACAAATTTTAAAGAACTTTATTAGTGAAACGTTTTATAAATTGTTCATAAATTTTAAGAAGCTTAATTAAAGCTTTGTATCATAAATTACATATATATATATATATATATATATATATATATATATATATATATATATATATATATATATATATATATATATATATATATATATATATATATATATATATATATATTGTTTCAAAAACGTAAAACGTGATACGACATAATATTTTCTATTGCTTAAACGTTTTGAACTTTGAAATATAATTAGATAGATATTTCAATTATATATAAGATATACAAAATTATATTCTTAAGTAAGAATATATATATATATATATATATATATATATATATATATATATATATATATATATATATATATATATATTTACAAATGCGTTAATGTATAATTTAAATATAAAACGTTTCGATATTATTAAACGTATTATAGTATACAACGAGACTCTGATTTATAGAAGCAAATGACCACAATGCTCAATTTTATAAGTTACATTTATTATAAGGTAATTTTTTGATGAGAAAGTCAAATTATTAATAAGGGTACACGTCGCGTAACGTAAAAGGCTAGTTTTCTAAATATACGGAAATGCATTTGAGAAACCGGAAACGGGACATAAGTCGAGTGACAACGTACGAGTCATCGGAACAAAAATTACAAGTCAACTATGCACGTGAATTTAATATAATATATAATTAATTATATAAATTAAATATATTATTTATATATATATTAAATATAAAAAAAAGAGAAACCGTGTAGTTGGAGCAAGTTAACCATTAGCTGGATCCCTTTAAGTGTCATGATTATGGAAAATATGTACACAACACTTTTGCAATTGCGGAGGTTCTTTGGGTTATAAAAGCTCGAAGTAATATGCTCGTTAAATCCATTTTCCATTCTACTATATATGCTCGTATATTACTTAATACTACTTAAGTTAATTAATATTATTAATATTATTAAGAATAATATTATTATTAATCTTAACGTTATTATTATTAATATTATACATAAAATACTACGACGAAGTCATGAGTGTATTATTTCAAAATGGTTTTTCGAGTGTGATAGGGCTAAGGAAATTATGGTTATAGCTATGGAGGTGATGGGTAATGTTCAAGGGTATGCTCATGAGGTCAATCTAGTGTTTATCAACTCCGTTGCGTCTACGTACCTTTTCTGCAATATTGAATCTCAATATTGATACGTGAGTACTCATAATTTAATTTTTACATACTAATAGTGTATCCCTGACTAGTGCTCGAGAATATAGGATTATGCATGCTTGTACTTTTGATATTGCTATTAGATAGGATATGTTGAATCCTGAATTAGTTACATATGCGGTTGAGATAAGGTATAAGATATGCATGTCGTTGGAAAGCTAGCGAAAAATTAAGAACTTTTCATTTAGATATCGAATGGTTTCGATGAACGAATTTGAAGTTATAGTCAATCGAATTTTTGTTTTATTATTAAAAATGATTATTATTATCATCGTTATTATCGTCGTTCTAGTTTTATCTTATTATTATTATTATTATTATTATTATTATTAATTATTATTATCTTTATCAATAAAAGGAATTATCATTAAAAATTGTTATTTTTATTATTATTACTATCGTTATTATCGTTAAAGTTATAATTAGTATTATTATTATTATTATCTAATTATTATTATTATTATTATTATTATTATTATTATTATCATTATTAATATATATATATATATATATATATATATATATCATTATTTAAAAATGGTTATTGTTATTATTATTATTATTATTATTATTATTATTATATTATCATTAAAATAATTATTAGTATTATCGTTAATAATGTCATAGTAATTATCATTATTAGTATTATTGTAATTAAAACTAATATTAGTAACACCTAATTATTTTGATTACTATTATTATCATTATTATGAACACGATATAAAAGACGATTAAAAGCTATTAAATGAAACGATTAGGAAATAATGAGTAAGAGTATCTTGATGAAATTAAAATATTATAAGATATTGATTTAGATAAAATTATCGTTCTTATTATTTTTATCATTACTATTATTATTAAAAGTACCGTTAGTATTAAAACTATCATTTTAACAAAAATGATCATTTTAATATAAATGTCATTGTTATTATATAATACCACTATTATTATCATTTTAAATAGAATTAATATTTTAAAGATAATATTAAAAAGTGTCGTAAATATTAAAGTTATCATAATTAGAATTATCATTTTATCATAATGTCATCTTAGTAATTATAAATATTGATATTTTTATTAATAAAATAATAATTATTATTATTAAAAAATAATACAACTTTTACTTACTATTATTATGGATATTATTTTATCAAATAAATATGTGATACAAACATATTTTACTACGTGTAATAAAATTTCTTTAATAATACCTATCATATTATCTTTATGATATTAAATGAACTCTATAAATCTTATTACTTAATATATATAAAAGTATATTTTATTATATAAATTTTAATATAAAATTTTATTTATTAATAAATGAATTATATTATTTACTCTAATAAATTTTTTTAAAAATATTTAAAAATATAAAATGACTACATTTAAACTATATATTAATTATGTATAGATTTTGGAAATTATTTTGAGTCAAATTGACTTTTGTTGACCTATGCATATTAGTCTCAAGCATTAGGATTATGGTACACTATGACTTGACCTAATTTGCTAGACAAACATTGACCAGCACATAAATATATATAATTAATATAGGTTCGTGAATCCGAGGCCAACCCTGCACTTGTTCAATGACGTTATATGTATTTTTACTACGAAATACAGTATGGTGAGTTTCATTTGCCTTTTTACCCTTTAAATTTTTGTGCTGAGAATACATGCGCAATTTTTATAAATGTTTTATGAAATAGACACAAGTAATTGAAACTACATTATATGGGTGAATGATCGAAGCCGAATATGCCGCTTTTTCTTGGTAACCTAACAATTAGTAAACCGATCTACTAATTGACGCGAATCCTAAAGATAGATATATTGGGCCCAACAAACCCCATCCATGGTTGCGGATGCTTTAGTACTTCGATATTGTTTTATCATGTCCGATGGATGTCCCGAAATGATAGGGGATATTCTTATATGCATCTTGTTAATGTCGGTTACCAGGTGTTCACCATATGAATGATTTTTGTCTCTATGCATGTGACGTATATTTATGAGAACTAGAAATTAAATTCTTGTGGTCTATTAAAACAATGGAAATGAATGATTATGATAAACTATTGAACTCACCAACCTTTTGGTTGACACTTTAAACCATGTTTATTCTCAGGTGTTAAAGAAATTTCCGCTATGCATTTGCTCATTTTAGAGATATTACTTGGAGTCATTCATGGCATATTTTAAAAGACGTTGCATTCGAGTCGTTGAAATTCATCAACATTATTATTAAGTCAATTATAGTTGGATGTCTTATGAAATGGTATGCATGCTGTCAACTTTCGTTGTAAAGAAAGTTTGTCTTTTAGAAACGAATACAATGTTTATAAAAATGTATCATATAGAGGTCAAATACCTCGCGATGTAATCAACTATTGTGAATCGTTTATAATGTATATGAACGGCTCCTTTCACTATTTCCTTTCTTGGGCCGTGAGCTGGATAGTAGGACATTATAATTTACTGTTTGGCCGATGCAACTTGGGTCTGGTTCAGTTATTACTAGTTGGGCAAAAAAAAAACGGATTATAGTTACATAGATTCGATATTAAGTCAAGAATATAGCAAACGGTTTAATGGTTGAGGTTGTTTCCACAGAACGAGAGTTCTCGGGTACGAACCTGGGCATAGGCATTTATTTTGGAACTTTTTCTTCTTGAAAGGTAGTTATTATTACTACTCTTATTATTATTATTATTATTATTATTATTATTATTATTATTATTATTATTATTATTATTATTATTATTATTATTATTATATTAAACCACTATATTATTATTATTTATTATCACTATATTATTATTATTACAATAAAAAGTTAGTCATATAAAATATACTTAATAAAACTATATTAATATTTTTGTAAATTATTTATTTAAAGTATACAAGATAAATATAGACAACATATAATTTAAGATATAAAATGTAAATAAAATATATACTTTAATTAAGAGTTAGTATAAATTTTATATATAATTACAACACTAATATATATAAATATTATATAGATAGAATTATTTGATTCTATTAGTTAATATATATAATGGATATAGGTTTGTGAATCCAAGGCCAACCCTCCATTGTTCGGTATCGTCGTATGAATATTTTTACTATAAAATATTGGATTGTGAGTTTCATTACTCCCTTTTTAAATGCTTTTGCAATATATATTTTTGGGACTGAGATTACATGCGCTTTTATAAATGTTTTACGAAATAGACACAAGTAATTGAAACTACATTATATGGTTGAATGGATCGAAGCCGAATATGCCCCTTTTAGCCTGGTAATCTAAGAATTAGGGAACATCACTAATTTTGAGAATTAGTGCACCCCTAATTGACGCGAATCCTAAAGATAGATCTATTGGGCCTAACAAACCCCATCCGTTGTTGCAGATGCTTTAGTACTTTGAAATTTATCATGTCCGATGGGTGTCCCAGAATGATGGGGATATTCTATATGCATCTTGTAAATGTCAATTATCAGGTGTTCAATCCATATGAATGATTCTTATCTCTATGCATGGGACGTATATTTATGAGAAATGGAAATAAAAATCTTGTGGTCTATTAAATGATGAAAGTGATCGATTATGATAAACCAATAAACTCACCAACCTTTTGGTTGACACTTTAAAGCATGTTTATTCTCAGCTATGAATGAAATCTTCCGCTGTGCATTTGCTCATTCTAGAGATATTACTTGGAGTCATTCATGACATATTTCAAAAGACGTTGCATTCGAGTTGTTGAGTTCATCAAGATTATTATTAAGTCAATTATAGTTAGATATATTATGAAATGCTATGCATGCTGTCAACTTTCAATGTAAAGAAAGTTTTTCTTTTAAAAAAACGAATGCAATGTTTGTAAAATATATCATATAGAGGTCAAGTACCTCGCGATGTAACCAAATGTAATGTATTCGTCCAGATGGATTAGGATGGGTCTTTACATATGGTATCAGAGCAGTGGTTTTAGCGAATAAGGTCTTGCATTAGTGTGTCTAACTGATAGTTGTTTAGATGCATTAGTGGGTCTGGACTTCGACCGTGTCTGCATGTTAAAAGTTTTGTTTATCATTTTGTGTCAAAACTACCTGCTTATCATTCTTAGTCTAGACACATCTTATTGCATTGATTGCATGAATAGTATATAGACAAAATTCATATCTTAGCGTATCTGCTAATTCATATCTTAGCGTATCTGTTACTGTAAACTTTGTCTGACATATCCCGTAGATTCCTCCGTAATCTACGAAATCTTTTGCTCTATATATATAGATATTCTATGTAATTAAAATACCACCCGATAGCCTGAAAATCATTTCATATCGAAAAATCCTTTATTCAATCGTACAAAATGGAATTCGTCATTAGTTCAAGTCACTCGGATTCCGAAATTGAATCCCACTCAAGCTCCGAAAGCAATGTGACCAGAATGGATCAACCAATCAGCCATCATCTATTCTGGATGAATTAGGGATGGGTTCGTAGCCTTCTTAATCATTGGAGACAAGAGGAAGGCGATCCTTTCCATCCACTACATTGTCCTCTTGGCGAAGAACCTGAAGCACTTAGCGGGGAACCTGTCCGAAACACCATTTTCTCTCTCATTTCCAGAGTATCTCGTTACGATTATATACTACATCAAATACTAGATCTTATTTATCCGCTCGTCTGAACCGACAATCACCCCGGTGTAATAGAAGAAGTCAATGAGCTTCGCGCTCAGGTGGTGGCTTTGGAGAATATGGTGCAAATGTTACAAGCACCAGCAGCAGCAGCACCAGCAGCATAACCAGTACCACCATCATCAACGCCCACAGTACCATTACCAACCCCAACCACAACCGCGTCGTAAGCCACAACATCTTATTCTGTACCTCAAGTATAATTATCGTTCTACGAATCGTTCTACATCAATTATCTTCATTCTACGTGATGATTATATAATTTCTAATGTTTTAGAGATTATGTGTTCTAGTTCTAACGATAAATCAAATGAGATTAATATCATATTAACTCATTAAATCCACGATTATATCTGAAGAATATATATATATATATATATATATACATATATATATATATATATATATATATATATATATATATATATATATATATATATATATATATATATATATATATATATATATATATATATATATATATATATGTGTGTGTGTGTTTTCATAAAGATTGTAATCAAAAATTCTTTTGTACAAACTGTTAATGGTGAAAATATTTTAACGGGTAGGTAATACTCGAGAAATATTTAGATTTCACATTAATAAGTTACACTGTACATTCTTCGTATCTGATTCAACAGTCATTTACTATCCCACTTACATCCACAAGATATACGAATCCGTTTACCACAGAATAACTATTTTCATTCAATTTCATATTTGGATTTTGACCTATCAGAATCCAACAAGTGGCATAATGAAGAAAACATTGGACAAAAATAAAATTTGTTAGAAACAAACAAATTAACTATGAGAAATTTTGTTAAGAAATCACGCTAACAAAATCCTAGCTAACTGTTCCTAGCTAACTGTTAATTCCTTATTACATTTAATTATGGCAATTTAATTATCGCAATTTTAATTCTCGCAATTTTATTTATCCTCATTTAATTTCTATTATTTATTTTACGCACTTTAAATATCGGGACACGTATACAATGTTTTGACATATCATATCGACGT
This sequence comes from Rutidosis leptorrhynchoides, assembly GCF_046630445.1. Lineage (NCBI taxonomy): Eukaryota > Viridiplantae > Streptophyta > Magnoliopsida > Asterales > Asteraceae > Rutidosis > Rutidosis leptorrhynchoides. Next base: position 202,318,390 of record NC_092338.1, read on the forward strand.
CATCTATATATATTATTTGAAATAACCATAGACACTCTATATGCAGCAATGATCGAGTTCTCTATACAGGGTTGAGGTTGATTCTAAAATAATATATATACCTTGAGTTGTGATCGAGTCTGAGACATGTATATAACGGGTCACGTCATGTATTAATTAATTCGCATATTATATAAAAAAACTATATATGAATTGTTGAACTAATAATTGTGGACTACTAACTGTGGACTAATAACATTGGACAATTAAAATGAATTAAAATATTGATTATAACATATGAAACTAAACATTTATTCAAGTTTGCCACTTGATTTCATCTTAAACCTCATTTGTACCTTGACGATCACAATCTACGTTCAAACCTTTCACAGATCTTGAAAACACCTCAATCGAGAGGATAAATTCAACCACACGTTATCTACGAGAAGAAAGATTTATGCATATAGTTATGCATCTGAAAAGCTCTTGGAACCTGGGTAAACGTTTAACAATATCTGCGCTAGCTCCTTTGACGTTGTTATTACTGAAAATAACTTTGCAATCCCTTTCCAAAATTAGCCAATTATGTCACAGCTCCAGCAAGTTAACTTCGACTTTTCCGTCAAAACAGCCTTATTATAACCTTGATATATGCGTCGCCCTTTCGTCATCGTTACGGGGGAATCCTTTTATATCATACCACATTAGCAGTAAACTTACCAGTAACTTTATTGATCTTTGACCTTCCGAAAAATCATTATATTCATTAAAACCTTATCATATACTCATACACATCTTATAACAAGAATTACCATACCAATTATTAGGAATTAGCAATTAGTATTTTGAATCTCACAACGTTTCTACATCAACAGTTATATGTATACTATATATATATACACACGAACACGCGCGCGCGCACACACACATACACACACACACACACACACACACACATATATATATATATATATATATATATATATATATATATATATATATATATATATATATATATATATATATATATATATCGTGACATCGGGAACCAGGTGTCACCCTGATGCCAGGAAAAGCACCCTCTAGTTATATATATATATATATATATATATATATATATATATATATATATATATATATATATATATATATATATATATATATATATATATATATATATAGTAATCTGTAACATAAAATTAATAATGAAAATGATACTCTAATAAACAAAGAGGCCTACACGTGCTGCTATACTCTTCCATTTCCATTGAACTACTTAACATTTATCTCTTAGAATTATGATCTTTCATTCTGAAATTCTGAAAAGCACCCAGTCTATGAGTTAATACTCTGAATGTTGAAAATGCTAATCAAGTAGTAAAAACTGTAAACGACCTTAACAGTAAAAAGTTTGAAGATAAAGAATAGTATGTTGGCAAAGCTCAGAAAAAGAGAAGGTTTAGAACTGGAAAACGGATTGAGCAAAGTATGAAGGAGGCTGTGGACAAATCACAAAGACTAAACCTGTCTTCAAAGAATCCAAATGATTCAGTATCTGCTGAAGTTATTATCAAATACCTTGCTCCTGACTCTTCACCTTTACTGACAAAACTTCCTCATCATTCTTGAAATCAGAAATTCTAAGATATCATTTTATCTTTCATTATAAATATCCTCGATATTTATGAAGATATTTTTATAATTATTCCTATCTGAAATCATTACCTCTTCGCGCTATCTGTATTAAAACATAAAAGAAACTATTTTAGTTTCTAAATTCTGAAACTTTCAAGTTTAAAATATGAATGATTTTGAAGTAGTGTTGGGAACTGATGCATGAGTTAATATAATATAATGACACTTGATCAACGTGATTATATTACAGTAAGTCATGCTGAGTTTCTAATGGAACTTGATGAGTCACAGACCATAACATCATCTGGTGTCATGTTACACGAATCTTACATTCTACCTAATCTCCAAACATATTAATATCATATCTTCTTGATAAATCTATTTTTCCAGGATATTCTGGTAATTTGACAAATCAAGATCGTGCCATTACAATTTCCTTCTCAGAACAATAACTGTGTACATTCCGAATTTCATATCTACAAATTCTGGACTATTATTCGTTTGACTTAAAGTCGGGAAGATAAAACAAAAGTATGAAACTCTGAAATATGAGGGAGAATATAAAGCCCGATAACAACACATAAATTACAAACCGTGTATATCAATGTTTATCGCAACATAAAGACACGGGAGAATTAAAAACACTATAACCCAAGGCCGAAGTAGAAGTAAACAGATTCCTCCTGTGGAAGTTGGAAAAGAAGAATGATTGTTGCGAACTTGCGATAGTCAGGATAAGAACAATTATCAGAACTTGATTAAGCATTTTCACAATCTTTTGAATTTGGAAATTGAGTATAGGAGTGGTAAAAGTAATGGAACGGAAGAAGTTAATTTATAGCGAAATATCAGACGTAGCAATCAAAACAGATTCCCGCATTTAATTAAAGCGGATCCTAATTTCCTTAATTACCGAAGAATCAAATCTTATTACGAAGATTTTCTCTAAATCCTTTAAAATCCAAAAATCAACCGTGACTACGTCACCAGTTAAGATGAAACTACATTTACTCATTTCACTCTTTTGTGATAGCTTCACTCATACTCTTCACATAAATGAATTGTTTTATCCATATTACTCATTGATGATAAAACTCTAATTTTCAGGTCGTGTGCGTCATGAAAACATATTTATTGTCAGCCATGACCATCCCAATCAAATTTCCGGATGAAATTTCTTTAACGGGTAGGTACTGTGACGACCCGAAAATTTCCGACCAAATTTAAACTTAATATTTATATGTTTTCGACACGTTAAGAAAAAGTCTGTTAGGTTGAGTCTCAAAAATTTTGAACTGTTTACATGGATGCAATTCAATTACCCTTTGACTGTTCTTGACGATTCACGAACAACTATTTGAAAATAGATACATATATATATATATATATATATATATATATATATATATATATATATATATATATATATATATATATATATATATATATATATATATGTATTAATTTGAAATATAATTTGAAATAATATATGATTTAATTGTGTGAACTAAATTGTAAAATAATAAATGATATAATAAAGTTGTTATTTAAATGAATATATATATATATATATATATATATATATATATATATATATATATATATATATATATATATATATATATATATATATATATATTTTCATATATAAATATATAAAGTGTATTAAAAATGAATATTAAATGATTGTAATACTTGTTTGATGTTCCGATTGATATTAAGCAAGTTAAATTCAAACTTATAGGATTTTAAGATAAACGGTGATCCAAAAATGAGCTATATAAATTTTAGGCTTATTAAGCATAAGAAGCAAAAACTAGAAGAATAAACAAGAGATAACGCGCATACAAAGAGGATTCTTAACCGTTCGCGAAGAGAAGATAGTTGTTTTAGGTAAGGAAAAAAGCCAACCATAGCAGAACGCAATCAAAGCTTTCGTCCTTGGCCGCTCCTTCAACTGATTTCATTCATTCATAAACTCGCTTGAACGTGCCATCAAGAGCTCCAGCTGCAAGAGGATAGGATCTTTAGTCTGGGCACGAAAGCTGCATTGATTTGACTTCTTTGCTTCTGCTATTGAATATATTTATAAGTTAATTAATAAATTTCAACACTTTTCACATTTTACCCAGAATTGAGAGGGACAGTTAATGTAATTTTTTTTTAATTAATTAATGATCAAAATTGTATACCTTAATGACCAAAATAAATAAATATAGTTAATTTAAAAATATGGGATTTTTCTAAACACTTTTATCCGCCACTGATTAACAACGGAATATGAAATATCATTCCGTGAAATCGTGTTGGTAGTGCAAGGACAATGATTATGGCAACTAACTTCTTATTACACGTTTCTTTTATTATTATTAGGTTGTATTATAGCATTATTATTACTTTATTTTCATTATTATATCTTATATTATAAATTATATCTATACATAGACATGTAAGATCAATCACTACCACCAATCAATCATATACTCCGTGATTTAAGTGATAGTTTACTGTTTCCATTCATTTTAGCATTATCTAAATTTACATATATGTAAACATAACATATATACATATAAATCTATCCATCTACTTCCCTTCTATATAACCAACCCGCCATCACTCTTGACTCCCGACAACTCATCCTCCGGCAATACACCATCCTTCCACCACCCTGCACCACCATCATTCATCACCTTAACGATCACCACCAAGTCTCCATTATCCTGTTTTAAACTGTTGAAACCCAAATTTCTTGTGTTCTTTCTTCCTTGTCAAGTACAAACTTGCATCACCTACTAAAACCAATCACCACTCCACGATGCCACCACTTCAAGCCATAATAACCATCACCTTTCCCATTACCATCTAGGTTCATCCAACTACCATTTAAAACACCCCTTAAAACTGCTACCATTTTCGGTTATCATCAACAATATCTACAACTAATTGTGATTTGGTTTCATCATCAACCATTTAACCATCTTGCTCACTACTACTATATGTTATTCGAACCTAAAACTCAAACCCGTCATCACTCAAACAGCCACACTATGACCCACCATCACGTCGATCACCACCACCCTCACATGATTAAGTTAACAACCAAGCACCCCATCTTCATTTTCAATCTTGATAACCCATCAACAACATCACAACCTTCTAAACCATTTTTTTTCCTTTCCTGTCGTGATCAACCCAATACACCAACGAAACAATCATCACAAGGCAACTACCATTACTTTTGTTACTACCTTCTGTACGAACACGACAACAGCAACAATCATCTTCCCCTCTCTCTCTCTCTCTCTATTTTCTCTCTCCTACTAATTTCACGACTGCAAACGTTGTGGGTTCTGTCCAGCTGCAACCATCGATAATAACTACTGCTATTGCCTTGTTTTCAATCCAAGAATGACCCAAAACAATCCCCTACTACAGCCATTATAAATTTAGTATGCAGCCTGCAAATAAAGTAATAAATAAAAGCTGCTTTTGTAAGATTTTTTCCAACATGGCCGACTGCTATTTGGTACAACTAATCAAGTTGCCATTTCTAAACAATTATTTATATTCTCAACTTGCAACCCTTTCACTTTATGTCTTTACTCTTTTAAATTGTCGAAAAATTTTATAACACATAGTAGTTGGGTTGAAATTAGTGGGATAATAAAGTCTATTGTGGGGACATTACATGAAAACGAATTCGAGAAAGATAGTTTAACGAGTTGGAGTTTTATACGTATCCTTGGGTTCCTTTAAATTATATGGAATACAATGTGGGTCATTTAGGCTTTAAACGAAAATAATTAAAATCGGGTTCAGTGATTTCGTTGTTTGGACTAGAATAGTGTTTAAATATAGATAATGACGAAATGATATAAGATTATAATGTTAACCATGATATTCGCTGTTAGTGATGTATGCTATGAACGATGATGTTAGATGATTATGACGGTTTATAAATATGATGATGATAAACGATTAGTAATAATGATGAGTCTGTATGACAAAGAAGATGATATGATATCGATTAGGATAATGATAGTGAAGATTAAATGATTAAAACTGAAGAAGAAAAGAAGGGAACAGATGGTAATTCGAATTAAATATAAGAAAGTTATGGATTAAATCAGAAATGAAAGGAATAGAGGAGTGGTTTGGGATGAGGGTAGGAGTCTTCATATATATATTTTTTTCCTCAATAAGATGTCTTAAGAGTTTGGGCCAGTTGGGCCAAATATTGATAGTTGGGCCGAGAAGATCTGATTATTTGTTGGACTATTTCCTTTTTTGGGCCGTGAGCTGGATAGTAGGACATTATAATTTACTGTTGGGCTGATGCAACTTGGGTTTGGTTCAGTTATTACTAGTTGGGCCAAAAAAAAAAAGGATTATAGTTACATAGATTCGATATTAAGTCAAGAATATAATAAACGGTTTAATGGTTGAGGTTGTTTGCACGGAACGAGAGTTCTCGGGTTCGAACCTGGGCATAGGCATTTATTTTGGAACTTTTTCTTCTTGAAAGGTAGTTATTATTATTATTATTATTATTATTATTATTATTATTATTATTATTATTATTATTATTATTATTATTATTATTATTATATTAAACCACTTTATTATTATTATTTATTATCACTATATTATTATTATTGCAATAAAAAGTTAGTCATATAAAATATACTTAATAAAACTAAATTAATATTTTTATAAATTATTTATTTAAAGTATACCAGATAAATATAGACAACATATAATTTAAGATATAAAATGTAAATAAAATATATATACTTTAATTAAGAGTTAGTATAAATTTTATATATAATTACAACACTAATATATATAAATATTATATAGATAGAATTATTTGATTCTATGAGTTAATATATATAATGGATATAGGTTCGTGAATCCAAGGCCAACCCTGCATTGTTTGGTATCGTCGTATGAATATTTTTACTACAAAATATTGGATTGTGAGTTTCATTACTCCCTTTTTTTAAATGCTTTTGCAATATATGTATTTGGGACTGAGAATACATGCGTTTTTATAAATATTTTACGAAATAGACACAAGTAATCGAAACTACATTATATGGTTGAATGGATCGATGCCGAATATGCCCCTTTTAGCCTGGTAATCTAAGAATTAGGGAACATCACTAATTTTGAGAATTAGTGCACCCCTAATTGACGCGAATCCTAAAGATAGATCTATTGGGCCTAACAAACCCCATCCGTTGTTGTGGATGCTTTAGTACTTCGAAATTTATCATGTCCGATCGGTGTCCCGGAATGATGAGGATATTCTATATGCATCTTGTAAATGTCGATTATCAGGTGTTCAATCCATATGAATGATTTTTGTCTCTATGCATGGGACGTATATTTATGAGAAATGGAAATAAAAATCTTATGGTCTATTAAATGATGAAAATGATCTATTATGATAAACTAATGAACTCACCAACCTTTTGGTTGACACTTTAAAGCATGTTTATTCTCAGGTATGAAAGAAATCTTTCGCTGTGCATTTGCTCATTCTAGAGATATTACTTGGAGTCATTCATGACATATTTCAAAAGACGTTGCATTCGAGTTGTTGAGTTCATCAAGATTATTATTAAGTCAATTATAGTTGGATATATTATGAAATGGTATGCATGCTATCAACTTTCAATGTAAAGAAAGTTTGTCTTTAAAAAAAAAACGAATGCAATGTTTGTAAAATGTACCATATAGAGGTCAAGTACCTCGCGATGTAACCAAATGTAATGTATTCATCCAGATGGATTAGGATGGGTCTTTACAACCTATTCCTCCTTCTCATCAAACAACTCATGCATGAAAATTACCTCATCACGATCAAGACCTCGAATTTTAGCATCTTTGGATTTATCTTCTTCATTAACAGTCAATTTCTTTATTTCTTGATCATATTCTTCCACTACCATGTCAAACTCCCATAAATTTTTTAAACCAGGTTCATAAATATCAACCCTATTCACCTCTCTAATCACATTCACCTTTTCAAAACGAACTTCTTTAGAAACTTCAGATTCAAAAAGAACTTTACCCTCGACAAGTTTGAATAACTTAGCAACATTGCGCTCTAAGTTTTGAATGGATGCTTGATGATTATTTTGCACTTGAGAAAGTTGAGCTTTTATGTTATCATTAGCTTCATTTTGATTCTTGATGAAAGTTATGATGCTTTTTTCAAGATTAGACTTCTTGTCTGTTTGAGCATTAGAAGAATTTGGAATGAAGGCTGCTCTAACATGAAAGAAACCAGGTGGGTTTTTATTATTAGCAGGATAAGGTGTATTATAATTATTACGGTAGTTTGGGTTTTCTTGAAATTGATTCACATACGAAACATTCTCGACTTGCTCCATAGTAAGACTAGCAACACAATCTTTAGTAGCATGAGGACCTTGGCATTTTTCACAACCTACCTTAATCATATGCATTTCTTTGGTAAGCTTTACAATTTGCCTTCCTAGATTACCTAATTGCACATTCATAGCCTTAACCATATCTTCAGAATCATAACTAACAGATTATACCGAACGAGAAATATCTAAGTCTTGATGTCATTCGTGGGAATGAGCAGCCAACTTATTAATCAATGTTTCAGCTTTGTCGTTAGTTTTACTCATAATGTTTCCTCCAGCAGATGTATCAATCTCTCTTCTTGTAGCAATATCACAACCTTTATAGAAAGTAGTTACCTTTTTAAACTTATTCAAACCATGTTGTGGACAACCTCTAAGCATTTGACCAAATCGAACCCAAGCAGAATAAAGAGACTCGTTAGTTTTCTGACGATAGTTAGCAATTTTAGTTTGATGGGTGACAGTTTTTTATGCGAAAAAGAATCGAGTGAGAAATTTTTCAACCATCGTATCCCAACTAGTAATATCTCCTTCAGGTAACGAGTTTAACCATTCCTTAGCTTCATCTTTTAGTGACCATGGGAAGAGACGAAGATAGATGACATTACTTTCCACATTATTAATGTTAAACAGATTACAAATATCTTTAAAATTCTGAATGTGAGCATTAGCATCTTCCTTTTCAGTACTCCTAAATTGGTTATCCTTAAACAAATGAAATATAGGACCTTTAATATCAAAATTTTCTTTTATAACAGGCTGAGTAATAGCATGACCTAATCCTTCCCGACCCGCTTTCATTAACGCTTCCATTGAATCAATAGTCATTTTAATTTCTGAACCAAAAAGAGATCCCAAATTAGAATCAGGACTAGACGGTGGACTAGATAATGAATCATCATTAGAAGTAGTTCCTTCATTGAAATTTAATTTCTTAACAATATTCGAATCCTTAGAAGGTTTAAATAATATATCGGGATTTGGTAATATATCTTCTAAGAGTGGTTTCTTGGATCGAGTATTCATGTGATCTAAAATGATAAAAAGAAATGTTTTAGGTGAAAATCTTTTAGAACTTAAAGGATATATATAATTAGGTTTTGAATTTATTCTAATTCCTCTTGTAATATTTAAGAAGTATATAAGTATATTAGTAAACTTTAAATTGGTGGATATAATAAATATTAATGACATAATTAATAATATAAATATTAAATAACATCTTTTATCGCATAACAACGAATAATCAAACATACACAGCCTATTGAATCTTTCAATACTTAAGTGACCCGTCAGCGTCTAGGTTCAAGCATGAGCCTTTAAATCTGAACCCCAACAACACTCCCCTAAAGGAAGACAGTCATCACCCGTTTTCAAGAAATATCAATAACCAAAATATACACAATTTCCGTATTTACCGCGTTCCCCATCAGCGGTGCCAAAAAATTGATGTGTCAAAAGTGTGTGCAATAGTGCTTAACTTATCTTTCAACTTTTAAATTTATAAAACCTTTTTATTTAATACACTTTAACACCCTAACGAGCAACAAAACCCGATCAGATGTAGTATTTTAGGTTATCGTCCCAAGAGAGCGTAGATGCGGATAAGAGTTGTTTTATTATTTAATTCTTATTAAAGAATTAAAGATAGATTTTTTATATCTTTTATGGGATAGATTCTTATCTCTTAGGAAAGAGATGCTTTAAAGATAAACAAAGTAATAAAGTAAAACAGGGAATTGAAGATTCAAAATTAAATAGATAAAAGTAAAAGCAATTACATGAACAACTAACTCATACGGAAATAATATTAGGCAAGTTTCATAACTTATATTAACACAAAGCAGAATAACAATCATAGACTAACTATTATCCCTTAATAGGTTAAGCTAAGTGTCGAATATCATTCAACAATTAGGACTTAAAGCATATGCTAGATATGTGATGTGCATAACTAACATCTTAATTCTTCATGTTCAATTCAATTACATGATACACATTAATTTTGTGATGAGGATCAATATGTAAATAGACTGACAAATCATATAAGCTATTAAACACCAAGTAGATCAACTCAAGTTACTAGCTGAAAGTCAATTACTACTAAGTTCTCATGCAATCATTAATTAAACAAATCCAAAGAAAGGTTCTTTGATTAAGCCTAACAAAATCAAACTCTATTATATAAGCGTAATTCCAATTAAACAAGTTTATCACCATTAAGTTGTTTAACTTAGTTGCATGCAATCCAATTTAACAAGTTTGAGGGACTATATCTAAACAAGTAGAATGAATCGAATAATAGATCATCGGATTAAGTACTAATCAACCCTAAAATCATGTCATTTAATCATTAAGCATGGCAAACAAGTGTATTTAAGCAAAACAGATTTGAAACAGCTCAAATCATTACAGAAACTCGACCATACAGATCTGAAAAAGTACCAGGAACTATACGGATAAAGCACACAAAGCCAGAGGCTTTGTTCCAACCAAGCTGATGGCTTGGGTTGGTGAGGAAGGCGGATTCATCTAATTCCCATATGATGTTCAGTTTTCATCCACGTAACCACTATGAACGTTTAGTTCATAGCAGAAGACGAACAGAAACAATTGCAGTAAATAAAATAGATTAAACAATAAAATAAAGATAGAATCATACCTTAAAAAGTTAGATGCAAGAAACTTGAATTAAAAACTTGAATAATTCATGATGACAATGGATAAATCTAATCTAAGGGTTTAGAGAAAACCCTAAAAAGAAAAACGAACTAAAAACTGCATATGAAAACTGATACTAAAGACCTCTATTTATAATATTCAGAATCGGTGGCCAAGCGGGCGGCTTGCCTTAGGTCGGAGACTCCTTCTGCAAGTTTAACTTAATCCGCAAGTATAAATCTTTTAACCGTCTTAATTAAGCCGGCGGCTTCAGTGATCCGCCAAATCTTCTTGATTTTGTTTCTCTTTTTACTTGAACTTGGTCCATAAGTTGAGAAACCGTGTTCATTAGGCTGGCGGCTTCAGTATGAAGCCGGCGGCTTCCTTTGCTTTTTACTTAGTCAACAAGTTCTTTCAATATTACAGAGATTCTGGAACATTCTGGCGTATTCAGCCCCGGGCAGGCGGCTTCCTTGACTCAATGCCGGTGGCTTCTTAGTTTTTTCGCAATTTTCTCTGTTTTTGATCATGTTTGATACATAACTTGATAAAATCATTAGAAATACCTTTTTCTCATTTTACCCATTTCAGTGTGTTTTAGGATTAAAATGACTCTAAAATACTAAGATAACTCCTCAAAATGTTATCAAAAAAACTGTATAATTTAGGAGTTATCAGGCTCCCACGTGGCAGAAGCTTGTTTAGTGACAGGCTACGGACATTGGGTTGTCATAGCCCCACCCGCGCAGAACTGAAGATCTGTAAGTCATGACTATAAGCGATATCGTTAGTCGCGCTTAACCTAAATCTAAGTGTTTGTGTTCTTGGAAGAAACTTGTTATGCAAACACAGGTAAAAAATCAAAGCATATGATGTGTGCACGACAACATACATATAGATTGCACGCTGGCATGCCTTGAGTATAATCACGATTAATATCAACTTTATTTACACCAAATATAACACATGTTTATTATTTTATGCGCATGATCATTAAATCTACAATACTTGGAAAGTAAGTCACTTTACGCGCACTAGAATCTGGTCTGTAAGAGTTTTTTTACCACGTGTAACAACCTGAATTTTTCCGTTAACTTTCGTTTACTTTTGGCTAAATACTTAAAGACCGTTAGTTAAATTCTATGAATTTATACGCAAAACTTTATTTTTAGAAAGTACTATTTTTAATATGTGCTACATATTACTTGATTTCATACTTTGATTTAGAAGTATGCGAGAGACTTAGAAAACGCAAGAAAAACGTACGGTTAGTGAAAACCGGGAAAACGTCTTTTAAGGGAACGAAACGAAAGATAATTCACTTTTAATAATTATTTAATATAATTATCAAGTTTTCAAAATACTTTTAAATTATTAGAAGTTTTATAAATTTAAAAGGAGTAGAATTCGCTAAAACGCTCGGTTAACATTCCAGTATTCGGTTTCGGATAACGACACTTAGCAACGGAATATATAATTATTAAGTAAACTAATTGTTCCACATATTTTATAAAATTAGAATTCTTTTATCAATTAAATGAATTAAATTAGTTTCAACATCTGAAAGAATTAACGTTTAGCGATTCGTTTTGCGTTTTCGGATAATGACACTTAAAGGCTCTTAACAGGATCCCATAGAGGATTATCTAGCAACATTTTAGAGTCCATGGATCCCTTTTGGATCCTTATAATCGAAATCACTCACCCATGGGTCCATTTGACTTAATTTTAGCCCATTTACTAACTACATCATGTATTGCTTAAACCTAGCCCACGTTTAACACAAAAATTAAAACACGATCACTCCATCCCTCCCAATTTCGACTAGCAGCAGCCCTATCCATATTCATCTTCAATCGTCACTTTCAAGTCCAGGAACACCATTAATTAGTTGCTTGCTCGCTTTCCCGATCGCATATTCTTGCTCATCTCGTTCTCCTCTACACATATATACCACAAATTGCTTGATTAGGTTATGATCTAAAAACTTTATTTTTCCAGATTTCATTATTATTGTACATGTATAGGGTTGCTAGAGTATCTAGTGCTCAAGTCTTCATTTATGTACATTTAATTCGGTTGTTAATTGATCGTATGCACTACTTTAATGAACCCACAAAATTGATCAGCCATAATCTAACTTTTACACTCCAAATATATTCAATATTATTACATGATTGAATTGCTATTGAAAAACTATTAATTTTGCACATAGATAACGCGCGATTTCAATAAACGGCTAACAAGATATGTGCAATTAGGGTTTCATTGTGAATCTGATTTTTTTGTGATAACATGATGTCCTACTGATCCTAATATGGTTACTATTGAATAGATTGTGAAAAATTAATAACTTTGCTCGCAAGAATCGCATGATTTCGTTATGTTATGCTCTAGAGATGCTTATTTGAAGTTTCGACATGTTTTTATACTTTAATCAGAAAATTGTAATTTTTGTGTTATGAATTGATGTGTGAACTGATTACCATTCGATAGATAATTGAAAAACACTCAATTTGGACTAGGATATCATGTTGTTTGAATTTGTAAAACTCATTTTTATGCTTGTTTGATCGTATATGGTAAAACTTGCTAACCGACACTTTTGAACTGAGGTAAACGACCACTTAATTTGATTTCTGGAAAATACTCTTTTGAGTTTTGAAAGGTTCATAAAGAGTACTTCATTTTTCATGTAGATCATGTGTGCTAATTATTTCTAGATGTTTGGATAATCGCGTCCAAAAATGACTACCTGAATGGAGTTGAAACTGTCTCGTATGCATAGAAAATGGTCTATCATGAAATAGAAATTATTTGAGAACTTTATCCTCTAGTATGTTGTTATTTGGATATTAAGGAACATACCTAATTTGCATGTCAACATTTGAAAACTCTAAATGTTATGTTCTATATGTGTGTTAAAACCGTATGTCTGAATTCTGTCTAAATCAGAAGGTCCGAATTGAATTGTAAAACTTTACAAATTGGCTACATGAAAATCTTTGAAAATTTGAAAGATTTAACTTTGAGGTGCTTGTGACCATCTCCCACTGGTCTTATATGATTTACATTTTTCTAGAATAAATGGTAGATTTTACATTTCTGGTGCGCGTGTAGAAACTAAACTGGAATAAATTGCATGCTACGTGAGTTCTAGAGATCGTATGATAGCGTGATTGGTCTTTTTAGAAATATAATGACATGTACTTATGATCCAGAGCTTATCATAATTTCATGATTTATCATTTGTGAATAATACTTGGTTGTTTGCATGACTTCCGTGAACACTTACAACAACCGAACTAGAAAACGTGAAAATGTTAACCTAATGTTTCAAACTTACGAATTGACCTTGGGTTGACTTTATGACATCATTGACATGACCTACTGATGTATTTGACTTAGTTTGATCAACCTGACTAAGTTTGACTTTTGTTTGACTTGCATGAACTAGTTGACTTTGTGTTGAGTTTTACTATACAATCGCGTCGAAATTGAGCATTAGGACTATGTGCACCCTATGGACCGGCCTAGCTTATTAGACACATAATGACCAACTTATATTCTCTATATTGATTCTACTGGTCAAGGACCTACATCTTCGTTATCTACTGTGCTATTTGTAGCTGCGCTAAAGGTGAGTTATAGCCCCCTTTTTCTCTACTCTTTTTAGGGTGAGAATACATGCTTATTAGTTTTCTAAAAGTTTACTATACAAGACTTCACAGTCCTCCTTTCTTTTAAACTTTTACTATTTATAATCGGGATGTGAATACACGCTATTAAAACAGATATACAACCAGACATGATGATTTAGAAACAAACTTTCTATTGCGTGAGTCTACAGTCCCATACACTTTTCTTTTTGGATGAGATAACATGTTGTATTAAACTGCTTTACGAATTAAACACGAGTACATAAACGAATATACATGTGAGTTTGATCAAAAAGCCCTTAGCTTGAATATCTTAATTACATTTGTAAGCTCGAATCATAGGAACGGATCCGTTAGGTCTGACAGCCTCACCCAACGAACGGGTGCTTATTACTTCGTAACGTGTACACTTGATCGGTGTATGCTATCATAGGGTAAAGGAAGTCGCGTAGTGCTTAGCTATTTGAAGGTTAAAGCTTTATATTCAAGTGCTCATAACAGATGTATAAACTTTTTACAACACTTGGGTTGTACGCAGAAAATCTCGTGGTCTAAAACAAGGAATCATTACTCTGAATACTGTGTTTTAGACTCTGCTTTATGCTACTTAAACCTGTGGTTTACAAACTTGAAACTAGATATTTTTGTTGTCCTACAACCATTTGAAACAGGACATAGTCGTTCTCTACAAACATTTCAAACAGTACATAGTTGTTGTCTGCAACAATTTAAAACTAGGATATAGTTGTTGTCTACAAACATTTGAAATAGGACATAGTTGTTGTCTGCAAGCATTTGAAACAGGATATTTTATTGTCTAAGAACCTTTGAACTACGAAACTTTTATGGTCTATCTTTATTTCTGTCGTGATACTAAACCTATAACTCACTAACGGTTTAGCATGTCTATTCTCGAGTACTTATTGCTTCCGCTGTAGAACTTTGCTGTTACATAGAAGTCAAGCCAAGCACTGGGACCGGAGTTAACATCGCCGTTAATGAACTTTGACGGGGTGTTAAATCACGTCACATGGAAAAACGCCAACTCCAGGTTTTATCCAAAACCAAATGTGTCATTGTATATTGTTATTGAAACTATCTACTTTCTCTAATAATAATGCAGGCCAGCTACCACTCTTCGGAAATAGACGCTGCATTCACATTCTTTAAGTATCATGACCATCATCATTACCCAACCTGCAAAGGAATACAACTACGTAGCGTAGAACATCACCTGAATGCATTGCAAGGTGGCCACTAGTGGCGAAGCCAGCAATTTGAATGGATGGTGTCATAAATAACACTGAAATGCATTAAGTTCTAAAAGTTTTATTGAAAAACTATGAATAAGTACAAATAAATAAATGAAATAAAAAGCTTGTACAATTCAATAATTGTTACATTAATTTCAGATGTAACCATTGTGTACAAGTTTTTTATGCATCTTGACAATAACACTTATGATTGTCATTAGCAAATCCATAAAAACTAAGGAAATTATCTTCTAACATAATTGTCATCTTTTCTCCCATTGGAAACAATCCATAATTGCTTCATATGTAACATAACCAGATACTTCTCTTTCTATGAGACCAAAAAGACAACCATTCAAAAATTCATCATGCACTCAATTGCGCAAATATGAATTTACAAGTTTTATTTTCGAAAAACACCTCTCGACCTTTGTAGTTGCAACGGGCAAAACCGAAGTAACTTTAACAACCGATACATATATGTTTTTCAATTTTAACCATCAATCTAGCATAATGTATAAATACATAAAATAAATAAAAACATTATTTAGTTATATAAACTAAAATTATCGTACTAAAATAAGTATAAAACTTAAAAATTGTTAAACCACAAATTTCTAGATTGTAAAAAATGATTTAACGAAGATTACCGTATCTTAAATATAAGAAAATTTAATGGTAGCAAATGTTCTTTTGTTCTTTGATGTTAGGAAGGAAAAATATTAGAGGTGAACACTGGATTATTTAGACGTATACCCTGAATTAGCTAGACTAAATTATGTCAATATGGTAAATTTTGTCAAATACATTAAATTACTACGGTTTTCATCCCATCCACCGAATTATATAGTGCATAAAACATATAGGCCGAAAAATGGCTGGTGTCAATTTTTATCAATTCAAAACTTTACACTATTGGTTTCAAAAGTTATAGGTCCACATATTTTTTCAATGGTGTCAATTGACCCATAGTTTAATGAATGCCTCCGCCTTTGGCTAACACATCGCGCGGCTAACCACATGATTGTAATATATCATTTAAGTATATATGAATACTGTTCATTAGAATATTTTATTAATTTAATTACCCATTAATTTATTGTATATTATATAAAGTTTTTGGGGTAAAACTTAAATTGTTAATTG
This sequence comes from Rutidosis leptorrhynchoides, assembly GCF_046630445.1. Taxonomy (NCBI): domain Eukaryota; kingdom Viridiplantae; phylum Streptophyta; class Magnoliopsida; order Asterales; family Asteraceae; genus Rutidosis; species Rutidosis leptorrhynchoides. Next base: position 202,335,124 of record NC_092338.1, read on the forward strand.
GCTTTGGTGCTAAATATGATGAATGGAACCACGCGGGTTTGAAGCGTCTCCCAAACAATCTTTTTGCATGTTTTTGGAGTATATTCGTCTTTTCACAATGGCCTCCAGGGATTTTTTCGTATTTTCGCTCCGTGAGATATTTATTAACCTTTTTCCTTTTAACGCTTTCATTTGTGTACCCTAAAGAAGCTTCTGGCAAATACTTGCAACTTCTTTATCGCCTCACTTTAGGGTTTTCACCTTCTTAATCGGTTCGTCGATGCTTCTTTTGCTTCCATCTTCAGGACATCTTATTTTTCCTGGTCGATGGTTGAAACGCTGGGTGTTTGAACGTTGAATTTATTTTAGGGTTTACACTTTTTTAGCTGATGCTTGATGGTTGTTGGTAGTTACGTTGCCGCAGGTGGTTGCGTAGCCACTGATGGTTGCGTAGCCACTGGTGGTTGCGGTGGGTTTATCACTATCGAATTTTACTTACCGTGTTCACTTGACAATGAGGTAACGCTCGATTTACACTTATAATTGTCAGGTTTGTTGTTAATTATAAAGTAGTAATTGTATTAGGACATTTTAATTATTGTAATTTTGAATTTTTTAAGACTTTTATTAAATTGTAGTCGTTTTATTTTTATTAACTTAAGTATGTTTTTTATTTTAATAATAGTGTTATTTATAAAAAATTTTATTTTATCGAAATTTAATAATAATAATAATAATAATAATAATAATAATAATAATAATAATAATAATAATAATAAAATTTGAGGAAGTATGTCCTAGTTGACAATGGTGTGTTATGTGAATTTAATAGGAGGAAGTGGTGAGGAACTGGAGAGAGAAAGCCGAGGTGACGCTAAGGAGGCAGTGAAGAAGAAAGTCATGATTGAGAGTGGTCTTATCAAATGAACTCGAAAAACATGAAAATAAAAGCCATACTTTACTCCGGTGATCAATCGCTTCATTTTTTTTACATCTTATACGTAGTATCTAATTGATTTATGTGACATTAACTTTAAATTTCATATACCAAAGGTGCGCTCAACCCGATGACTAAGAAATGATTTTGCGCTTGAATTGAAGTGATGATTTCGAGGCATAAGTAGTAAGTATATTCTTTCCATTATCTATTCACATTTTCATTTTCTACAAAGTAGTAACCAAAATGAAATTGTCATTATATTACTATAATCATTTTTTTCCATTGACATTCATATTTTAACCAAGCACACCTTTAATTTGTACAGGCTTACACTTCACAATCTTTAAAATCATTATTAAGTACGGATTATAACTTGATAATCTTTGCTTTAAAGTAAAACACAACTATTTAAAATGATTATTTAGATGGCAATAAAATGATCAACATATATATTTAATACTCTGTATTAAATCTTTATGCTAGTTAATTTTTTTTTATAAAGTAGATTTTATTAATCACGAAATTGAACATAAGAGGGCAATTGCTGAGGGCAAAAACAATCCATATACAGTAGCTCAAACACAAGACAGTAATCAAAACGCGAACAGAAAGCCTACAGCTAAAATACTAGGTGCAAGCTGCACATCATAAACTAAATTATATACACTTTAGGATTTATTAGCCACATATTCCAGTCAATCGACTTATCTTCAACTTTTTTTATATCTATTCGAAGGAGACAACTTGTATTTCATTAAGGGCAACCAAGATGTTCCAACACTTGCCTCGAAAGATCATAGTATTACGATTCTTACAAATAAGTATTCACAAATCCATACCATGGCTTGTCATAGACCAGCACCATGGACAAAATTTATGTGTGGAGACTTACCCCGGAAAGCCTCATCAATGCATATAATTAATTATTTTTTTATTTACATTATTGTAGAATGATGATAGAAAACCCTGTAGATATTATGCATTACATTGATTGATATTTATAGATTACAAGATACATTTTACAACCCTAATCACCTACCTAAACCCTAGCGGACCGAGCCTATATATACAATTGAGCTGGACCAATACTAATATCTCCCGCAGTTGGAACGTGAGGAATTCCATACGCTCAAACTGTAACATAAATATACAAATACATATTCCGATATATTGATGATATAAAATAACTTGATAAAATATAACTATGGACAAAGTGTTCATGGAGCTTGACTTCTCTACATTTCCCGAACGTCTTCATTTTTTTTTTTTTTGGAAATGAATGGAATAAGAATAAGAATTATTTTGGAAGTTTTGCTATCTAATAAAAGTGGATGGAGGGGGTGTTTGGATTTGCGTTTTGAAAACTGATTATGCGTTTTAGATAATTATAATCAAATAATCAACTATATCAAAACGTGATTTATATTAATGGTGTTTGGATTTGATTATGCTGTTTGATAACGTAATAATCAGATAATCATTTTTTGAGTGTTTGGGAAATTCAAATCATTTGATGGCTTAACATGTAAAATTACTAAAATAGACATGTTTCTAATATAACAACATAAATCAATCTAATATGTAATACTTGATAATACATTTTATGAATTGTACAAACTAATAAGTATTCAACAAATAGTATCGATTATCGAATTCATTAATGAAAGGTAGAGTATAAAATTGTGAACTACACAAGAAAGTTGATCCAGAAACATAAAAACAATAATTATTGGTGGCCTAAACTACACCGTACTACGTGTATTTCATAACTATACGGAGTACTATACTTACAACAACAACAACAACAAAACCCAATATCACATGAGTGATGTATGGGGATGTGAGATGTCGACAATCCCTTTCATATTCGAGAATAAAAACAAGTCATTTCTCCACCCAGAGTGAAACACTCTCAAAAGTAGAGAAAGTCATCCCTCTCTCTATTCGACGGCTAAAGAGATTGCTTCCGAGTGGACCTCCGGCCAATAAGTTGAAAAAAAAAAATCATGAATTATAATCTTGCACATAATTCATGAATTATACTATTGTAATTCGAATTTTCATTCTACGTATAGTATAAAAAATAAATAAATAAATACTCAGTAATACAGCTTTCTTTGTTAAAACAAATTACTCCTACATGAACTAGCTTGATGATAATGACTCTAGGAGCTAGTATTAGCTTGTCTCACGTGATTTTGTTACTGTTACATTGAAAACTAGAATTCAAAAAGAACATGTTACGTAGTATTTTTTATTTGAGGCTTTTTATCGAGATAAATTTTAGAGGGGTATTTTGAGAAAAAGCAAAGAAAAAATCAAAAGCTAGAAAGGCGTTTTCCTGCAGTGACACTCCCCTTGCTTTTTCAAAATCACGATTTGAGCTCCAGAAAACGTGATTAATTGATTTTTAACTATAATTTACCAAACACTATTTTTTGATTATTTACGATGTTAAAACGTGATAATCAAATAATCAATATCAAAACGCAACCCCAAACACCCCCTTAGATGAAGAAATTTTTGAAAATAAATAAAGAAAAACTTAGAAGGTTGTTTAGATCCGATGTAGGAAACGAGAGAATATAGAAACGGAAATATATTAACAAAAGGAAGGCCGGATCATAGTAATAGAAAAATTAAGATCGGTTTGTTTTTTTTTTTTTTTTTTTATAATTAGAGAATAATATAGAATAAGAAAAAAATGGAAGAAGATATAGATTTCTATTATCTATGGAATAGATTGAAGAATTAAGGAAAATAAACAAGAAAACGGAAAGAAATAAATTAGAAAAGAAAAGAAGGATAGATGAGAAAAAAATATAGTAGATACAGTTTTTATTTTTATTTATTTATTTATTTATTTATTTTTTTAATAATCAAACTATGAGGAAAAAAGAATAGCTAGATAGATCGAGAGGAAAAGAAAAAAAGAGTTGGTGATTAAACCATGAGGAGTAAAAGGGTTTTTCAAGATATATCAAGTAGAAGGAAATTTTCAAAGGTGAATGTAACTGTTCGTGCATTATAACGTTCATTACAATCAAATTGAAACGCTTTAATGTTTAACTTTCACTGTTGGAATGCAACTGCACGGTTGCAGGTATGCAACCGTACAGGTAGACTGGGCAACCGCACGGTTGCAGGGTGCAACCGCACGGTTGCACGTGCTGTGTGTATATAATGGAAATTTCGGGTTCATTGTTAGGATTACGAATCCTAAACACCTCTAAACTTTCTAACCGATTCCCAGCAACCCTAGCACTTGGTTTTACTACTCTTAATCGTTCTAAAGTCGATTACTTTACTAAGATCATAGGTTTTAATTGTGTTTTGATTACTAAACCCAATAATGAGTTATTCCGCACTCGTTATGAAGATTTGATCGTATAATCCTGTTTACACGATCCTACAAGTGGTATCAGAGCTTGTGTGAAGGATTAAACAATTGGTTTGAGTCATATTCGTTTTTATATTTTGTGTTTTTGGTGTTTTTGTTGAAAACCTTTTTAAAGTCAAAATTTTTACGTGTTAAAGTGTGTTTTTGTTATAGAAATCTGTTATTCTGGTCAAATTAAGTGTTTTGAACGTGTTAAACATTCAATCTTTGATTTAGATCGAGTGCTAGATCGAAAACCATCCAAAACCTTAGCTTCTGTGCAGTTTTCTGCCCAGATTCGACCAAGCATACAACGTACGGTTACACACTGCAACCGTACGGATACATCACCCAGTTACTGCAACCGCACGGATACACCTTTGCATCCGTGTAATCTCAAACCTTTTACTCTCCAACCGTGTACCACTACAACCGTACGGATACAACTTGTACCCGTCCGGTTACACATTGCAACCGTATAAACGCACCCGGTTACACTCTGCAACCGTGTGATCTACAATCGTGTTAATTTCTGCAACCATGTAGTGTAACCGTACGGTTACAATGTCAGACATTTTTGAAACTTCAGAAATGCAGTCAGCTCTTGTCGGTGCTTCTTCATCGGGTCTTCATCACTTACTTAGGACAGAAAATGAGTTTGGTAGTTCTTATCGGGTACCTAGGCTTGAATCATTTGATGACTTTGCCGAGTGGAAACCTAGGTTCTTAATCATTAAATGGCATAGACTCAAAGTTGTATAACTTCTTAAAGGCTTAATATACTTTTCTGACTAAGGATCATGGTGAGTTCAAGACTCCTATGGAACTAACTGCAGTAGAAAGAGAAGAATACAACTTAGAATGCAAAGCATACCGTCATCTTACTCAGGCTCTTTCTAAGGAGATATTCCATCAGTTTGAGACGCATCAGACCACATATGCTTTGTGGAATGCTATTGAAAGTGGAAATGAGGGGAGTGCTGAGTATAGAAAAACCAAGGGTAAGGTTCTAAAGAAGGAATAGAAGAATTTTACCGTTCAGCCTGATGAATCCTTGAAAGATGATGTTGTTAGGCATCGTCACTTATTGACAGAGCTTAAACGTGTTGATATTGTGTTCTCAAATAAGAAGATGGTACAGTGCTTTCGTGACGGTTTGTTGATTAAGCGGGATCCTATTATACAAGAAATTGAGAAGTCCTTTGCAATTCTAGATAACTCGTTTAGTGCTTTTGTTACTAAGCTACAGGCAAAAGAGCTTGAATTTCAAGAGAGGTTGAAAAGGTTTTCAGAATCCTGTGGTTTATAAAGCTCCCGAAATTGGTTCAGCTGATAAGAAACACGCTCCACCTCAGACAGCTTTTACTTCAAATACTCAGAAGATAACGTCTAGCTATGTCACTCCTGCACCGCAAAGTGTTCTTTATCAAACAACTTCAAGCAAGGATGCGAGTACCGAGGTCTTGAGAACTAAAAATATTCGATTGCGTACAATTCAAGGGGTTGAGGAGGATATGGCATTGGTCGCTATGGTTGTGAATTCTTACAATGATCTATTGCATGGAAGAATTGGGAACAGTCATTTGGAAAAGGAAGACTATGATCATATAGATGAAAATGAGATGGAGAAAATGGATATCCTCTGGGCTATGGGAAGGGTTATTCGCAGGGCAAAGAGGTATATTGAAAAGACTGGTAAGAAGAACTTGGGTGTGAGCAAGAACACCAAGTTTGGCTTAGATATGAACAAAGTTAGGTGTCACAATTGTCATGAGTTGAGTCACTTTAAGAGAAACAATAGTAAGCCGAAGCAACCAGACTTTCATAATCCGTTCCATAATCAGAAGCGAGAATAAAAAAATACGGTCAACGTTCCAATTGTAGTGACCCGAACTTTTTCATGTTATATATTAAATGAAAAATATATTTTTATGATTAAATGTTTCCAACATGTTAAGCAATCAAACTTGTTAAGACTTGATTATGTGAAATATGCTTCATATAGACAATTGACCACCCAAGTTGACCGGCGATTCACGAACGTTAAAAGTTTGTAAAAACTACATGATAATATATATATGGATATATATATATATATATATATATATATATATATATATATATATATATATATATATATATATATATATATATATATATATATATATATATATATATATATGGTTAACATGAGATTATGATAAGCAAGTATCTCACTAAGTATATTAACAATGAGTGATATACATAAAAATGAGTTTATTAAATTAAGAAACTCGAAATGATATATATAACGATTATCGTTATAACAACATCTTACTAAATACATATGAATCATATTAAGATATTGATACACTATGTTTAACATGATAAAAATGATAATTAATTATATCATTAAGTGTGTTAACAATGAACTACATATGTAAAACGAGACTACTAACTTAGGAATTTCAAAACGAGGCATATATGTAACGATTATCGTTGTAACGACATTTTAATGTATATATATCATATTAAGATATATTCATACATTATAATATCATGATAATGTAATAATTTAACATCTCATTTAAGTATAATAACAATGGATTAATTACATTTAACAAGATCGTTAACTTAAAGGTCTTAAAACAACACTTACATGTAATGACTAACGGTGACTTAATGACTTAGTTAAAATGTATATATGATGTTATGCGAGGTGTATATGAAATAGTATTAATTTAAATACGAAATACGACGAAATATTACACAAGTTTTAATTATTTATTTACAAAATGGATATACCTAAACCTTGCTACAACACTATAGGCAGTGTACCTAATCGTAGAGTAGTATAGTTTTTAGTAAGTCCGGTTCGTTCCACAGGGAGACGGTTACACTATATTTTTATATAATTACATTTGTACAAAAATATATAAATATATAAATATATAATAATATATAAAAGGGGGTTTTACCGTTTAAGGACCGGTTTGTCGATTTTAAAACTTTAGTCGCAGTTAAAACCTAATGTAAAATATTAAAAATAAATACAACTTAATTTTAAACGTAAAGTAAATAACGATAATGAAATTGCGATAAATAAAAGTGCGATAAAATAAAATTGCTATAATTAAAAAGTACGATAATATACGATGACAATAAATAAAAGTGCGATAATTAAAAGTGCAATTAAATATGAAAATAAAGGAATTATGCTTACTTAAACTTTCGTAATCATGATGTTTGACGTGTTGATTTTTAGTTTATTCCCATGGGTTAATTGTTCTTTGTCCTGGAATATTCAATATGTCCGTCTGGTTTTTGTCCATAATAGTCCATCAGTCATTAATATAAAGTGCGAGTGTCCTCGTCAACGTATCCTTATACCCGAAGTCAAATATTCCAACTAATTGGGAACTGTAACGAGGTTTTAATACTTTGTTTAATAATTACACTAGGATATCGACTGCGTGTAACCCAAGGTTTTAATACTTTGTTATCAATTATGTCAAGTGTCCTTGTACATAATTTCACCCCTGTTTTAATAATTCTATAGACTATTAATCCATTCCCGTGTCCGGTAAAATGAACGATTATTCGTACATATAAATACCCCGCCCATCGTGTCCGATCGAGTGTAAATGGTTATTTATAGGTACGTCCAATTGTAAATCTTTATATTAAAATTAACAAACTATCATTTAGTTAAACAAATATAAAGCCCATTAATAGCCCATAGTCTAATTTCCACAAGTGTCGTTCTCTTGTCCAAACCCCAATTATGGTACAAAGCCCAATTACCTAATTTTAATATTTTTAGCCCAACATCATGATTACTTCGGCTCAAATAAGCATAATAATAACTTAAGTACGAGACATTAATTTAAAAAGGAGAACATAGCTTACATTGATTATTTATCGCGTAGTGTTACACGGACAGAGCTTCGACTTTAAAACCCGTAAAATAACCTTTGCATAACCCAAACTAACTAATATAAACTACCCTATAATATATATATATATATATATATATATATATATATATATATATATATATATATATATATATATATATATATATATATATATATATATATATATATATTTATTATTTATTACAGAGTATTATTATTATTATTTTTTTGTTATTTAAACTCGGCAGAATGCATGGCCTTTTATAGGCATTTCTGATTTTTGCAGCTCCGCGAGTTGCGGTATTTTAAGCTTGCAAACTCCGCGAGTCGCGGAGTTTGAAAATCCAGCTCACATAATTTTGGAACCTTGCTTGTCGACATAATTTATATATAAATATAAAATATAAATAATTAATATAATTATTTATATATTATATTATATTCTTGTGCATAGTAGACTTGTAATTTTTGGTCCATTGCGTCGGGCGTTGATAGTTGGCTCGGGTACCGGTTCCGAATTTTTGAACGCCTTTTCTGTGATGACCCGGGAATTTCCGATCAAATTTAAACTTAATCTTTATATGATTCAGACACGATAAGCAAAGTCTGTAATGTTGAGTCTCAAAATTTTTGAATTGTTTTCATGAAATCATTTGGCCTTTGACTGTTCTCGACGATTCACGAACAATTGTGTATAATTAAATATGTAACTATATGTAAATATAAATAAAAGCATATATATAATAATTTGAATTAATAAAGTATATTTTAAACAAATAAAATTAAATATGTAAAAAAAATATACTATGTAATGAGAAATATTATTAATTGTAAATATATATAAGATTAAATATTAAATTTAGTTAATTAAAATATATATATATATATATATATATATATATATATATATATATATATATATATATATATATATATATATATATATATATATATATATATATATAAATATAAAATTCCTATAAACAGTTATACATATGAACAATGTAAATAACATATATTATAAGTAATTTATAAATCTTAGGTAGAAACTTATAATATGTATTTATATGATTACAAGGTAAAATATAATTGTTATGTTAATATTATTACTTTCGTTAAAAATTAATATTTATATTAATATCAGTATTATCAACATTATTATATATAATAAATAAATACAAAATTTAGATACCATTGATTTGTTACATAATTATTATTATTCTTATTTATATATATTAACTGTTTTATAGTTAGTAAGATATTAATTAATAATAGAATTATGAATAACATTATTAAGATGTATTTAATTAGTATTATTTTAATTTTATAAATAAATATAAAGATATAAAGGTTGAATATTTCGCTGTACTTATCTGTTTGTTTTCTTATTTCTCCGATTCCTTTCTTATTTTCTTATTATGCTCGTGAGTCTTTGTCTCCCATCAATCTTCTGCAAAAACTGTTCTGATCAATTATAAACATCACTCCATCATATACAACTCGAAAATTTAACAGAACCAATTAGGAAACAGAACCGTTATATATTTTTTTTTAAAACTCAAACCCATTAAACCTCTGATTTGATTCGAAGCAAATTGAAGAGAAGTAGGAATGCAGAAAGCTTCTAAATCATGTCGTGGATGTTTCCTTCAATTTTCAGGTCCCAAATCGTCATATTGATTGTGAATTTTTCGAGTCAAACCTTGATTCTAAAAAGTCAACTTAATTGTTCATACAAAAATTCGAGTTCTCTGTTGTAATTTAGATGCAATTGAGGATTTGGAAGGTTTACATGAAAGATTTCCAACATATTTGATGTTATAAGGTTAATCTAAAAAGTTCTAGATTTTGAAATCACAATTTTTTTTTTAAAACCGCGACAGGGCCTGCTGCGTTTTTTTTTAATTTTTTTTTTGTTCTTCAACTCAATTAGTCGTAATACTTGTTGCTGTGATGTATATGGAATCATAAAATAAATATATGTATTAATTGTTAGAGGGGTTTAATCTCTGGGTCGTATAGGTTAGGAAAAGAAGAAGAAAGGAGAAGATGAAGCATTTTCGATTTAAATAAAAAGCTGTTTGAGTATAATTCAGAAAAAGGGCAACGGTTCATCGGTTAAGGGTGTTGGTGTGGTTTACGAGTGGTCCTGGGTTCGAAACCCATCTGTGGCAGCAATTCCTTTTTTTTTTGAAACTCAAGGAAAGGTAGTTACCTCATTAATATTAGTTATTATTATTATTATTGTTATTATTATTATTGTTATTATTAATTATTGTATTATTACATAAATCACAATTATAAATATTATTATTAAGTATTGGTATTATTATTATTATTATTATTATTATTATTATTATTATTATTATTATTATTATTATTATTATTATTATTATTATTATTATTATTATTATTATTATTAACATCATTAATGTAAGTATTATTATAGATTTTGTCACCTAAAAGTATTAGTTAAAATTATTATTAAGATTATAGTTATAATTAAGAATATTGTTAGTATTATAACTATTATTATTATTATTATCATTATGTTTATGTAAACAAAAGTATTATGACTAATATCATTGCCATTTTTCTTATTAGGTAACATCATTTAAGTACTAATAACGTTATTTGTAGTATCAGTATCATTTGAAACTTATTAACATTACTATTAACAAGAGTATTAGTATTAAGAATAATTTTAGTAATAAAATTGACATAATTGTTATTGTTTTTATTAATAAGTTAGGTATTACTATAACTATCATACTATAAGATATTATTATCATCATTAAAATTAGTAATAAAATTATTATTATTACCATTAACATGATTATAAGTATCATTATTTATATTATCATAAGTATTAATAATATACAATTACAAAAATTATTATCACAATTATCATCAACAGTAAAATTATTAATTTTATAATTATTATTATTATCAGTATTATTATTATCATCACTTTTAAAATGAGTATTAGTATTATTATAACTACTGATAATATTATTATAAAGATATTACGACTTTTTAACTATTAGTATTATTTTAACCAAATACATATTAGTTACATAAAAAAAATATATTTAATATATAACTTAACTCTGTTATTATTTTTATAATAAGTAAGAAATATAAAATAAATATATGTAAGTTATTAAGGGAATGCATAAATCATTTAAATAACGAGTATATCACTAATAATAATAAATATAATTGTTCGATTACAAATATGTGTATTAATGCATATACACATGATATAGGTTCGTGAATCCGAGATCAACCCTGCTTTGTTCAGTTGTTCAATATCGTCATATGTATTTTTACTACAAAATACATTACAGTAAGTTTCATTAATCCCTTTTTAAATGCTTTCGCAATATATATTTTTGGGACTGAGAATACATGCGCTGCTTTTATAACTGTTTTATGAAATAGACACAAGTAATCGAAACTACATTCTATGGTTGGATTATCTAATCGAATATGCCCTTTTTATTAAGTCTGGTAATCTACGAATTAGGGAACAGACACCCTAATTGACGCGAACTCTAAAGATAGATCTATCGGGCCCAACAAGCCCCATCCAAAGTACCGGATGCTTTAGTACTTCGAAATTTATATCATGTCCGATGGAGGATCCCAGAATGATGGGGATATTCTTATATGCATATTGTGAATGTCGATTACCAGGTGTTCAATCCATATGAATGATATTTTGTCTCTATGCATGGGACATATATTTATGAGAACTGATTATGGAAATCTTGTGGTCTATTAAAATGATGTTAATGGTTATTTATGTTAAACTAATGAACTCACCAACCTTTTGGTTGACACTTGAAAGCATGTTTATTCTCAGGTATGAAAGAAGTCTTCCGCTGTGCAATTGCTCATTTTAAAGATATTACTTGGAGTCATTCATGACATATTTCAAAAGACGTTGCATTCGAGTCGTTGAGTTCATCGAGAGTATTATTAAGTCAATTATAGTTAGATATATTATAAATTGGTATGCATGCCGTCAACTTTAGACGTAATGAAAGATTGTCTTTTCAAAAACGAATGCAATGTTTGTAAAATGTATCATATAGAGGTCAAGTATCTCGCGATGTAATCAACTGTTGTGAATCATTTATAATCGATATGGACTTCGTCTGGATGGATTAGGAGGGTCTTCACAGTTGGTATCAGAGCGGTGGTCTTAGCGAACCAGGTCTACATTAGTGTGTCTAACTGATAAGTTGTTAGGATGCATTAGTGAGTCTGGACTCCGACCGTGTCTGCATGTCAAAAGTTTTGCTTATTATTTCGTGTCGAAAATTTCCTGCTTATCATTCTTAGGGAATCACTTGCTTATCATTCTTAGTCTAGACACGTTTTACTGCATTGACTGCATGAATAGTGTATAGACAAAATTCATATCTTAGCGTATCTGCTACTTTATATCTTAGCGTATCTGTTACTGTAACTTTGCCTGACAACTTCCGTAGATTCCTCCGTAACTTATGAAATTTTAGTATTATATATGCATATGTAAATTATGTATTGCAGAGTACTAATCTACCTCCTATAATCTATTTCTTATCAAAAATTCTCCATCTAATCGTACGAGATGAATCCTGCAACCAGTTCGAGTCCCTCAGATTCCGATAGCTATTTCGATAGTTATTCCGACAGCTATTCCGACATAGATGTTCACCTAAGCTCCGAAAACAGCATCATCGACATGAATCAACCAATCAGCCATTATCAATTCATCTGATGGGTTCGTAGTCGACTTAATTAATGGAAACACGCAGAAGGCAATCCCTTCCACCAACCGAATTCACCTCTTGACTATGAACCTGAAGCGTTTTCCGGCGAACCTGTTCGAGACACCATTTTCAGTCTCATTTCCGGGGTAACTGACAAGATTATATTCTATCCACAATTCTGAACCTTATTCATCCGCTCGTTCCGACCGACAATCATCCTGGAGTAATAAGTCAACGAACTTCGCGCTCGAATAATCAATTCGAAGAATATGGTGCAAAATGTACCAGCTTTAGCAACATCACCGGCACCAACAGTACCAGCAATAACAGCACCAGTACCATCAACAATCCATGCTTCAATATCATCATCTGTACTTTGAGTATGATCTTCGTTCTACGTATCGTTCTACCCCATTTATCTTCGTTCGACATGACGAATATGTAATCTCTAAAGTTTTAGAGATTATTTATTCTAGTTCCAACCGAAAAGCAAATGAGTTTAATATCATATTAACTCATTAAATCCATGAATACATCTGAAGAAAATATATATGTATATATGTTTTCATAAAAATTGTAATTAAAAATTTCTTTTGTACAAAACTGTTAATGGTGAAAATATTTTAACGGGTAGGTAATACCCGAGGACTATTTAAATTTCACATTAATAAGTTACATTGTACGTTCTTCGAATCTGTTTCAACAAGTCATATACTATCCTACTTACATCCACCGATATACAAATCTGTACACCACAGAATAACCATATTCATCCAATTACCTATTTGGATTTTGATCTATCAAATCCATCAAGTGGCATAACGAAGAAATAATGGACACAATAAAAATTGATTAGAAACAGATTAATTAACAATATGAAATTCTATTAAGAATCCACGCTAACAAAATCCTAGCTAACTGTTCCTAGCTAACCGTTAATTCCGTATTACCATTTAATTATCGCAATTTATTTATCACAGTTTATTTATCGCAATTTATATTCTCGCAAGTTTGTTTATCGTCATTTAATTTCTGTTATTTACTTTACGCACTTTATTATTCGTCATTTAAATTTCTGTTATTTATCTTACGCACTTTAAATATCGGGACACGTATACAAGGTTTTGACATATCATATCGACGCATCTATATATATTATTTGGAATCACCATAGACACTCTATATGCAGTAATGATCGAGTTCTCTATACAGGGTTGAGGTTGATTCTCAAATAATATATATACTTTGAGTTGTGATCGAGTCTGAGACATGTACACGGGTCACGATACATATTAATTAATTCGAATATTATGTATTAAACTGTATATGAATTATTGGACTGTCAATGTGGACTATCGACTGTGAACTAATAATATTGGACAATTAAAAATGAATCAAAATATCGATTATAACATATGAAACTAAAAATTTCTTCAAGTTTGCCACTTGATTTCACCTTTAACTTCATTTGTATCATGACGATTACAATCTGCGTTCAAACCTTCCATAATACTTGAAAACACCTCAATCGAGAGGATAAGCCAACCGCACTTCATCTACGGAAGAAAAGATTTATGCATATAGTTATGCACCTGAAGAACTCTCGGAAACTGAGTAAACGTTTAACACGTAGCTGTGCTAATTTCTTAGTGTTATTATTACCCAAAATAACTTGGTAATTCCTTTCAAAGTAGCAAATTTTGTCACAGCTCCAGCAAGTCAACTTCGACTTTTCATTCGAAGTAGCCTTACTATAATCCTGATACATACGATTACCCTTTTGATACCGGAGAATTCTTTTATATTCCACCATATTACCAGCAGACATACCAGCAACCTCGTTACTTCTTGGCTTAAATCTCTCTGACAAATCATTATATTTATTCATTGAAACCCTATCATATACTCATCCGCATCTTGTAACGAGAACTGCCATACCAATTACCGGGAATCAGTAATCAGGACTTTGAAAACTCACAGCATATCTACATCAACAGTTATATGTATGACATTTATCTCTTAGAGTTATGATCTCTCCTTCTGGAATTCTGAAAAGCACTCATTCCCAAATCAATACTCTGAATGTTGAAAAAGCTGAATGAAGCAGCAGAAACCATAGACAACCGTAAATGACCATAATCATCGAAAGTTTGATAATAAAGAATAGTATGTTGGAAAAGCTCAGAAAAGTTAGAACTGGAAAATGGATTGAGCTAACCATAAAGGAAACCAAGGAGAAATACAAGTAACATACCCTAAATTCATAGAACCCAGATAAACCTATATCCGTTGAAATCTTTAGAGAATATCTTGCTCCGAAGACATGTTAAAATCTTTCGGAAAATCTTTCTCCATCAACCATCGAAATTAGAAATTTCAAAATATCATCATCAATATCTTCGATATTTCTGAGGATATTTTCATAAATATTCTCGTCCGAAATTATATACCTCTTCGTATTTCCTGTGTATCATTATATTGGAAACATTCAATAGAAAATTTAGTACCGAAAAGCAGATTATGCGAAACTATGAAGAAAGCCGTGGACAAATCACAAAGAATAAGTTTGACTTCAAAGAATCCAAATAATTCTATTTCTGATGAAGTCTTTAGCGAATACCTTGCTTCCGAATCTAAACCCTTACGGATAAATCTTCTTCATCATCCATCGATATCATAAATTTCAAGATATCATCGTATTTTTCATTATAAATATCCTCCATATTTCTGAAGATATTTTCATAACTATTCTTATCTGAAATCATTAATCTCTTCCTGATATCAGTGTTGCATCATATAGAAACTGTTAGTTTCTATATTCTGTAAACTTTTGAGCTTAAAATATAAATGTTATTGAAGTAATGTTGGGAACTGATGCATGAATTAGTATAATATAATGACACTTAATCAACGTGATTATATTACAGTAAGTCATGCTGAGTTTCTAATGAAACGTGATGATGGTTCACAGTAGATCATACCATCATCATGTGTCATGTTACATAACTCTTTCATTTTACTTAACTTCTGAACATATCAAGAAAATGTATTCTTGATGAATCTACCTTCCGTGATGTTGATAAATTTAAAAATCAAATCGTGCTATCACGCTCTTTCCTGTTTAGAACATTATAATCATTCGAGACTCTATATCTACAAATTTTGGACCATTAATCGCTTGACTTGAAGTCGGGAAGAGAAAAATAAAAGCATAGAGCTTTGAAATATAAGGGAGAATATAAAGCCCGATAACAACACATAAATTACAAACCGTGTATATCAATGTTTATCGCAACATAAAGACACGGGAGAATTATAAGTACTATAACCCCAAGGGCAAAGTAGAAGTAAGCAGATTCCTCTGGTGGAAGTTGGAAAAGAAGAATAATTGTTGCGATAGTAAGAATGAGGACAAGGATCAGAACCGGATTAAGCATTATTATAATTTTTTGGATATATGAACTGAGAAAGAAGGCATAGAAGTAATGGAAACTAATGGAACGGAAAAGGGTAAATTTATAATGGAAATATCAGACAGAGCAATCGAGGCAGATCACCGGAATTCATTAAAGAGATCTTAATTTCCATAAATCCCGAAGAATCAGATCTTACAGATCTTCAAGATTTTCTTTAAATCCCTTGAATTTCGGAATTCGATCGTGAATACGTCAAAAGTTATGGAAAATCTTTATTTCTTTATCGCGATCTTTTGTGATAGCTTCATTCGTCCTCTTCGAATAATCGAATTATTTTATCCGTATTATTCAATAATGATAAAACTCTATTTATCAGCTTATGTTCGTCAGAAAAACATATTTATTGTTAGCTATGATGACCTCACTCAAATTTCGGGACGAAATTTCTTTAACGGGTAGGTACTGTGATGACCCGGGAATTTCCGATCAAATTTAAACTTAATCTTTATATGATTCAGACAAGATAAGCAAAGTCTGTAATGTTGAGTCTCAAAATTTTTGAATTGTTATCATGAAATCATTTGGCCTTTGACTGTTCTCGACGATTCACGAACAATTGTGTATAATTAAATATGTAACTATATGTAAATATAAATAAAAGCATATATATAATAATTTGAATTAATAAAGTATATTTTAAACAAATAAAATTAAATATGTAAAAAAAAAATATACTATGTAATGAGAAATATTATTAATTGTAAATATATATAAGATTAAATATTAAATTTAGTTAATTAAAATATATATATATATAAATATAAAATTCCTATAAACAGTTATACATATGAACAATGTAAATAATATATATTATAAATAATTTAAAAATCTTAGGTAGAAACTTATAATATGTATTTATTTGATTACAAGGTAAAATATAATTGTTATGTTAATATTATTACTTTCGTTAAAAATTAATATTTATATTAATATCAGTATTATCAACATTATTATATATAATAAATAAATACGAAATTTAGATACCATTGATTTGTTACATAATTATTATTATTCTTATTTATATATATTAACTGTTTTATAGTTAGTAAGATATTAATCAATAATAGAATTATGAATAACATTATTAAGATGTATTTAATTAGTATTATTTTAATTTTATAAATAAATATAAAGATATAAAGGTTGAATATTTCGCTGTACTTATCTGTTTGTTTTCTTATTTCTCCGATTCCTTTCTCATTTTCTTATTATGCTCGTGAGTCTTTGTCTCCCATCAATCTTCTGCAAAAACTGTTCTGATCAATTATAAACATCACTCCATCATATACAACTCGAAAAATTAACAGAACCAATTAGGAAACAGAACCGTTATATATATTTTTTTTAAAACTCAAACCCATTAAACCTCTGATTTGATTCGAAACAAATTGAAGAGAAGTAGGAATGCAAAAAGCTTCTAAATCATGTCGTGGATGTTTCCTTCAATTTTTAGGTCCCAAATCGTCATATTGATTGTGAATTTTTCGAGTCAAACCTTGATTCTAAATAGTTAACTTAATTGTTCATACAAAAATTCGAGTTCTCTGTTGTAATTTAGATGAAATTGAGGATTTGGAAGGTTTACATGAAAGATTTCCAACATATTTGATGTTATAAGGTTAATCTAAAAAGTTCTTGATTTTGAAATCACAATTTTTTTTTAAAACCGCGACAGGGCCTGCTGCGTTTTTTTTTTAATTTTTTTTGTTCTTCAACTCAATTAGTCGTAATACTTGTTGCTGTGATGTATATGGAATCATAAAATAAATATATGTATTAATTGTTAGAGGGGTTTAATCTCTGGGTCGTTTAGGTTAGGAAAAGAAGAAGAAAGGAGAAGATGAAGCATTTTCGATTTAAATAAAAATCTGTTTGAGTATAATTCAGAAAAAGGGCAACGGTTCATCGGTTAAGGGTGTTGGTGTGGTTTACGAGTGGTCCTGGGTTCGAAACCCATCTGTGGCAGCAATTCCTTTTTTTTTTGAAACTCAAGGAGAGGTAGTTACCTCATTAATATTAGTTATTATTATTATTATTGTTATTATTATTATTGTTATTATTAATTATTGTATTATTACATAAATCACAATTATAAATATTATTATTAAGTATTGGTATTATTATTATTATTATTATTATTATTATTATTATTATTATTATTATTATTATTATTATTATTATTATTATTATTATTATTATTATTATTATTATTATTATTAACATCATTAATGTAAGTATTATTATAGATTTTGTCACCTAAAAGTATTAGTTAACATTATTATTAAGATTATAGTTATAATTAAGAATATTGTTAGTATTATAACTATTATTATTATTATTATCATTATGTTTATGTAAACAAAAGTATTATGACTAATATCATTGCCATTTTTCTTATTAGGTAACATCATTTAAGTACTAATAACGTTATTTGTAGTATCAGTATCATTTGAAACTTATTAACATTACTATTAACAAGAGTATTAGTATTAAGAATAATTTTAGTAATAAAATTGACATAATTGTTATTGTTTTTATTAATAAGTTAGGTATTACTATAACTATCATACTATAAGATATTATTATCATCATTAAAATTAGTAATAAAATTATTATTATTTCCATTAACATGATTATAAGTATCATTATTTATATTATCATAAGTATTAATAATATACAATTACAAAAATTATTATCACAATTATCATCAACAGTAAAATTATTAATTTTATAATTATTATTATTATCAGTATTATTATTATCATCACTTTTAAAATGAGTATTAGTATTATTATAACTACTGATAATATTATTATAAAGATATTACGACTTTTTAACTATTAGTATTATTTTAACCAAATACATATTAGTTACATAAAAAATATATATTTAATATATAACTTAACTCTGTTATTATTTTTATAATAAGTAAGAAATATAAAATAAATATATGTAAGTTATTAAGGGAATGCATAAATCATTTAAATAACGAGTATATCACTAATAATAATAAATATAATTGTTCGATTACAAATATGTGTATTAATGCATATACACATGATATAGGTTCGTGAATCCGAGGTCAACCCTGCTTTGTTCAGTTGTTCAATATCGTCATATGTATTTTTACTACAAAATACATTACAGTAAGTTTCATTAATCCCTTTTTAAATGCTTTCGCAATATATATTTTTGGGACTGAGAATACATCCGCTGCTTTTATAACTGTTTTACGAAATAGACACAAGTAATCGAAACTACATTCTATGGTTGGATTATCTAATCGAATATGCCCTTTTTATTAAGTCTGGTAATCTACGAATTAGGGAACAGACACCCTAATTAACGCGAACTCTAAAGATAGATCTATCGGGCCCAACAAGCCCCATCCAAAGTACCGGATGCTTTAGTACTTCGAAATTTATATCATGTCTGAAGGGGGATCCCAGAATGATGGGGATATTCTTATATGCATATTGTGAATGTCGATTACCAGGTGTTCAATCCATATGAATGATATTTTGTCTCTATACATGGGACGTATATTTATGAGAACTGATTATGGAAATCTTGTGGTCTATTAAAATGATGTTAATGGTTATTTATGTTAAACTAATGAACTCACCAACCTTTTGGTTGACACTTGAAAGCATGTTTATTCTCAGGTATGAAAGAAGTCTTCCGCTGTGCAATTGCTCATTTTAAAGATATTACTTGGAGTCATTCATGACATATTTCAAAAGACGTTGCATTCGAGTCGTTGAGTTCATCGAGAGTATTATTAAGTCAATTATAGTTAGATATATTATAAAATGGTATGCATGCCGTCAACTTTAGACGTAATGAAAGATTTTCTTTTCAAAAACGAATGCAATGTTTGTAAAATGTATCATATAGAGGTCAAGTATCTCGCGATGTAATCAACTGTTGTGAATCGTTTATAATCGATATGGACTTCGTCCGGATGGATTAGGACGGGTCTTCACATTTTCGTATAATTTAATATCTTGTACTTTGCGTTTCGCAACTTGTACTTTTGTCATTTTTAGACGTTTCTTATCAATAAGTTGAACCACTTGGATTGTATCTTGTACATTTGAGCTTTTTGGACGTTTTTGTCTTCAAATCGTCGTTTTCGCCTTTTGTCTTCGCACTTATTTAATATAAACGATTACAACTTAAAATAGAACAATTACAACTAAATAATTTACATATTGGGAGCATATTGCTACAAAATATATGTTCATTTGGAGCACTATCAAATATCCTCACACTTGAACGTTGCTTGTCCTCAAGCAATACATAACTTGAAATAATATAATACATCACATGAATTACTTCTTTATTCTTCACACTTTGTACATCAGTGATTTTGATATGGCAGTATAAATAATGATAGTAACGATAGAACCATGGTTAAAGGTGGGTGTGTCATCCACAGTTGCCTCGGGTTTAGGTCAACGACACTTGCAATCAAGCTATGAAAATGTACATTTGAAAGGCGGTTTACAGTCCCACATGACTATGAAAATGTAGATCCTTAAGGAAATTGGATCTTTATGAAAATATTTGATCTTTTGAAAATTCAATCTAGCTTTTACCCTAGATAAGTTTTCCGGAATAACCCTTCATCGGTGTTGTAAAATATTTTTGTGGGTTTCAGATTTGAAAATTTTAGCTTAAAACTTATGGTTTTGTGTCACCCACTTGCTAACCTTGTATTAGGAAAGCAACACGTCCAGTTTACTTGTCCCGTATATTACCTTTCGGTAAACTACTGTCTGGTTGTAAAGGAAAGCGATGAACAAGCAACTGTTAAGGAAATGTCCCGTGACTTGCTTTTGATTATGGTCTATAAACGTGTCGGATGCTAGTACTATCCTTTGTAGGAGAAATAGTAAAGATCATCCTATGATTTTTCGGTCTGGCACAAGGTCCTGTCTCCGACCATGCTATGCAACTACCGTTCTTACGGTTGACACCCGATTTGGTTCAGGTGACCTAATGAATTCCAGGTGAATTCCCAGGATTTTACGTTCAATGGTAATGAACGCATTGAAAATGGGTTTTCAGAAAATAAATCGGTTTGTATTTTTGATCAAAATATTTTCTCGTTCAAGCTCGAGTTTAGATATCATTGAATTCCATAAGTTTGTAATTCTCAATCTTTAAGGTCAATCTCAAGGATTGAGTAATATCAGTCTTAAAAGCTGATTTTTGATCTTTAAGGAGATTATCCTTTCTGGGGATCTGATTCATTAGTCTTATCAAGCTAATTTGCACGGTGCCCCCCATTGTACGAGATAAATCCTTCTCATGGTTAGGATAAATCTGACCACTTGGCGACCCTGTTTGATGCTGAGGTCCGTGGATTTCCTGCTGATTTTAGTGATGACTTTTCTAGATTTTTCGTCAACCTACAGCTGGTCTGGACGACAACTTCTTGACCTAAATCAAGAAGCGCGTGTCTTTTTCGAAAGACTTTACTTCCTTTTAATGATGGAATTGATTCATCGTGTAGATCCATCTTTTCTTTTCTTTCATCGGGTAAAATAGTTAATTTAGTCCAAAACAAAAGCACCTGCAATAAACTTTACAGAAACTTGTGCTAGATAGTTTTTAATTGAATAACTAGGTACATTCTCCCCACACTTAGTTTCTTTATTTGCCTTTTTATTCTCCTTTATTCCATTTTAAATGAATTCAAGCGTTTTAGGGTGTTTCTCAATTTATGTCCTTTCTGAGGTAACGATAATTTCGGTATTAACACCTAGTTTTCACCGTTCATAAATATATATAAACATGATTTTAAATTCATTTAGTTGAAAATTTTTCAAATTTTCATAAAATTTGGCAAATAAACCAAGTATAAACCCGAGAGAATTTATAACCCTTCCCCACACTTGAGATCATGCAATGTCCTCATTTGCATGAAATCAGACTCTAATTATAAATTCATGAGGGATATTAGTGTAGAAAAGTGATTGAAAATACCCAGTTTGTAATTACAAAGCTCGTCGAATGATAGATGGCGCGCCTCATCGTTCATTCCTTCTTGTTTTATCACAAATGTTTTTCTTCAAAAACGGTTGCTTTTCTGAACTGTTTACTAATATTTGAAAAGGCATCTTTTACCCTAATCATGCATTTTTATTAACGAGTTATGCACTAACCCGAACCCCTAATTTAACGTTAAGTGGGGTTAGACTTCCCCACACTTAGCTGACGACATGTGAAGTCGGTAGAATAAGTTCCACGAATTAGAATAGTGAGCCAGTTATTTACATCTCGAGTGGTGTATAATATATCAATGGGTTTAAAGTTTAGACTCTCCCGATCGTCACTACTTAATTCTTTTTTAAGTGTAGCTTTTAGTAAATGGATATGTCTCTTTTCTGGTTCTTGGTCAAATGGATCGATATGCATCGACATACATATTATAGGGCGGACAATTCCTAACATTTCCTTCCGTTCATTCTCGGGATCAAAGGTTTCACCTCTATTACCCAATAGGGTGAAATTCGAGGTGTCATTATCTATTACAGCTCGTAGTTCATTTCCAGTGGATGACTCATCTATTGAGAATATTGGGTTGGAAGGTTGTGGAATGGTGAATTTCGGGATCAAAGCAAATTCTTCTTCATTAATAGTACTTATTGGTCTCACCATTTTGGTCTCGGGGGTAAAATTTTCAACGTTATCGTTTTCCCAAGAGTACCAATTTGTCACCCTTACTTCTTCTTCATTCATTGATGGATCGATGATTTTGTCGGTAGAGGCTAATGTGTCGATATGTTGTGAAATTGGTAAAACTGAATAAAAAGTATCATCGGGATAGTTGGTGATTTCGGAGCTCTCGAATTCATCAAAATTCGATGATATAAAATTTTCTTGCACAATACTCCTCAGATCAACATGTGTGTAATCTGATAGGGTTTCAGCTTGCCGATTTACAAACTCTCTCATTTGTTCATTTTGAGCATCAAGTTCTTCGAGTTTGATTTTCATATAATCTAAAGAATTTTCAGGCACATAATTTTCCTCGTCTTCTGGTTGTTGAGTTTGGATATATTCTTGTGAATAATCCCAATTAGAATTGTATTCCTCATAATCGTTCCATTCAGGTTCCATGGGTGCATAATTTTCCATAGGAACGTAATAATAACATTCCCATGTTGAGTGATAATCTCCACATATTTCACAACCAGTTATTGTTTCGTCATTCGTGATCCAAGATTGACCGAATGAATTGTCATCAATACCTGTTTGAGAGTATTGATGAAATTGATTTCGGATGTCATAAAGAGTTTCTAAGATATTTTCGAGATTTTCCATAATGCGTTTATTACCAAATTTTAGCTACAATGTGGTGCATTTACTAATTATCCTATTAGTTATAAAATAAAATAAAAAAAATTATATAAGTTATCAAATTAATAGACTTTTCTGCTTTTGCCCACGTTTCGAATAGCCAATAGATGTAGCAGGGAGCCAGAACCCTTTAATCGGAAGCTCACAACTCAGCCACTAACAAATCCAACTATTACTACGAAGCAGAAAATTTGGATGTCTATCAATTTAACCGCTTAAAATAATTTTTCGTTGAAATTTTAAAGAAATTATAGAGAAGAAATAGAGAAAATTCTAAGTCCTAAAAACTAGATCGTCGAGAAATAAGAAAGAAAAAGAATACGCGTCGAAAAACGTCGAAAAATAAAAATAAGAAAGAAAAACGTCGAAACTTAAAAGTCTAAAAATTATATCTAAAAAGTTGCGCCTAAAGGTCTAAAGGTAAATGCAATTTTATTCAGAAAACGGCAATTACTTAAAGGCACTGAAATCTATAACGGCGTCGTAAAATTCTAAAGCGCCTAAATCTTAATCTAAAGAAAAAGTACTTAAGGGATTTTACGGCAAAGCCTAAAAATAAAGAAATAAAAATAAGCTACGGCAAAATACAAAATTTAAAACTAGCTACGAACAATAAAAATACAAATATTATGCTAAAAACAAATAAAAATAAACAAAAAAATAAAAATAAACTTAAAGTTGTAAAAAGTACAATTTTTATAAAAATATTATTTTTATCTTTATTATTTTATAAAAGTATTAATTTTTATTTATAATAAAACTAATTAAAATACAAAATACAAATTAATTTAAAAACTAAAACTAAATATTAATAATAATAAATTAAATAGGGTTTATAAATAATAATAATTAATAATATTCCGTAATTAATGCGAAATAGGGTTTCTGGTCATGCTGGTCAGGGCGGCTCCGCGGGTCGCGGTTCCACCTACCAACAATTCTCCGCGAGTCGCGGAGTTTGCAAAACATTTTTTTTATATTGTTTTTCTAAAAATATATATATATAAATATATTTATACAAAAATAAATTAAAAATATAGCATTTCGCTGATTCCCCGGCAGCGGCGCCAAAAATACTTGATGTTATGCGAGGTGTATATGAAATAGTATTAATTTAAATACGAAATACGACGAAATATTACACAAGTTTTAATTATTTATTTACAAAATGGATATACTTAAACCTTGCTACAACACTATAGGCAGTGTACCTAATCATAGAGTAGTATAGTGTTTAGTAAGTCCGGTTCGTTCCACCGGGAGACGGTTACACTATATTTTTTAATAATTATATTTGTACAAAAATATATAAATATATATATATAATAATATATAAAAGGGGGTTTTACCGTTTAATGACCGGTTTGTCGATTTTAAAACTTTAGTCGCAGTTAAAACCTAATGTAAAATATTAAAAATAAATACAACTTAATTTTAAACGTAAAGTAAATAACGATAATGAAATTGCGATAAATAAAAGTGCGATAAAATAAAATTGCGATAATTAAAAAGTACGATAATATACGATGACAATAAATAAAAGTGCGATAATTAAAAGTGCAATTAAATATGAAAATAAAGGAATTATGCTTATTTAAACTTCCGTAATCATGATGTTTGATGTGTTGATTTTTAGTTTATTTCCATAGGTTAATTGTTCTTTGTCCTGGATTATTCAATATGTCCGTCTGGTTTTTGTCCATAACAGTCCATCAGTCATAAATATAAAGTGCGAGTGTCATCGTCAAATTATCCTTATACCCGAAGTCAAATATTCCAACTAATTGGGGACTTAAACTGTAACGAGGTTTTAATACTTTGTTTAATAATTACACCAGGATATCGACTGCGTGTAACCCAAGGTTTTAATACTTTGTTATCAATTATGCCAAGTGTCCTTGTACATAATTTCACCCCTGTTTTAATAATTCCATAGACTATTAATCCATTCCCGTGTCCGGTAAAATGAACGATTACTCGTACATATAAATACCCCGCCCATCGTGTCCGATCGAGTGTAAATGGTTATTTATAGGTACATCTAATTGTAAATCTTTATATTAAAATTAACAAACTATCATTTAGTTAAAAAAATATAAAGCCCATTAATAACCCATAGTCTAATTTCCACAAGTGTCGTTCTCTTGTCCAAACCCCAATTATGGTACAAAGCCCAATTACCCAATTTTAATATTTTTAGCCCAACATCATGATTACTTCGGCTCAAATAAGCATAATAATAATTTAAGTACGAGACATTAATTTAAAAAGGAGAACATAGCTTACATTGATTATTTATCGCGTAGTGTTACACGGACAGAGCTTCGACTTTAAAACCCGTAAAATAACCTTTGCATAACCCAAACTAACTAATATAAAACTACCCTATACTATATATATATATATATATATATATATATATATATATATATATATATATATATATATATATATATATATATATATATATATATTATATATATTTATTTATTATTTATTACAGAGTATTATTATTATTTTTTTTTGTTATTTAAACTCGGCAGAATGCATGGCCTTTTATAGGCATTTCTGATTTTTGCAGCTCCGCGAGTTGCGGCATTTTAAGCCTGCAAACTACGCGAGTCGCGAAGTTTGAAAATCCAGCTCACACAATTTTGGAACCTTGCTTGTCGACATAATTTATATATAAATATAAAATATAAATAATTAATATAATTATTTATATATTATATTATATTCTTGTGCATAGTAGACTTGTAATTTTTGGTCCATTGCGTCGGGCGTTGATAGTTGGCTCGGGTACCGGTTCCGGATTTTCGAACGCCTTTTCGTATAATTTAATATCTTGTACTTTGCATTTCGCAACTTGTACTTTTGTCATTTTTAGATGTTTCTTATCAATAAGTTGAACCACTTGGATTGTATCTTGTACATTTGAGCTTTTTGGACGTTTTTGTCTTTAAATCGTCGTTTTCGCCTTTTGTCTTCGCACTTATTTAATATAAACGATTACAACTTAAAATAGAACAATTACAACTAAATAATTTACATATTGGGAGGATATTGCTACAAAATATATGTTCATTTGGAGCACTATCAATATACATGTAGTGTATTAAGATGTATTAATACACTTTTAAAAGACTTCAAGACATATATCAAAGTATTTCTACTTAGCAAAAATGCTCAAAATTACATTCTCATTCGTTTCCATCAACAATTCTACTCGTGTACACCCGTATTTGTACTCGTACAATACACAGCTTCTAGATGTATTTACTATTGGTATATACACCTTTAATCATTCATTCTTTGCAGCCATCTTAGAGTCAAAAACATGTGGAATCATTATTTAACAACTTGTATGACTAATGAGATAAAAATAAACTTAAGGATCTTTTTTTTTTCTTTATAACAAGTAATTTCATTTTTATGATTTCACCCCATTTTTTCATTCCATTTTCTCATACTTACACTCCAAATTCTCTCTCAAAATACTCCTAACATCATACTTGATCATCTCCAAGCATTTTCACCATCTTTTAGCTTCAATTACAAGCTTTAATCATCATAAAAATAACCATTCAAGAACACTTCAAGAAATCTTGCTAGCTTACTTCCAATCTTGCAAATCTATTTCAAGTGATCATCCAATCTCAAGAAATCTTTCTTATTTACAGTAAGATATCTTTCTAATTTAAGGTAATACTCATATTCAAACTTTGATTCAATTTCTATAACTATAACAATCTTATTTCGAGTGGAGACCTTACTTGAACTTGTTTTCGTGTCATGATTCTGCTTCAAGAACTTTCAAGCCATCCAAGGATCCTTTGAGCTAGATCCATTTTTTTCTTTTCCCGTAGGTTTATCCACAAAACTTGAGGTAGTAATGATGTTCATAACATCATTCGATTCATACATATAAAGCTATCTTATTCGAAGGTTTAAACTTGTAATCACTAGAACATAGTTTAGTTAATTCTAAACTTGTTCGCAAACAGAAGTTAATCCTTCTAACTTGACTTTTAAAATCAACTAAACATATGATATGCTAACTTAATGATTTAAAACCTGGAAACACGATGAACACCGTAAAACCGGACATACGCCGTCGTAGTAACACCGCGGGCTGTTTTGGGTTTGATAATTAAAAACTATGATAAACTTTGATTTAAAAGTTGTTCTTCTGGAAAAATGATTTTTCTTATGAACATGAAACTATATCCAAAAATCATGGTTAAATTCAAAATGGAAGTATGTTTTTCAAAATGGTCATCAAGACGTCGTTCTTTCGACTGAAATGACTACCTCTTACAAAAATGACTTGTAACTTATATTTTCGACTATAAACCTATACATTTTCTATTTATATTCATAAAATAGAGTTCAATATGAAACCATAGCAATTTGATTCACTCAAAACGGATTTAAAACGAAGAAGTTATGGGTAAAACAAGATTGGATATTTTTTTTTGATTGTTGTAGCTACGGGAAATATTGTAATAAATCTATAATAATCATATAATAGGTAACTTATATTGTATTATACATGTATTCTAATATATTATGTAATCTTGGGATACCATAGACACGTATGCAAATGTTTTGACATATCATATCGACCAATGTATATATATTATTTGGAACAACCATAGACACTCTATATGCAGTAATGTTGGAGTTAGCTATACAGGGTTGAGGTAGAGTCCAAAAATATATATACTTTGAGTTGTGATCTAGCCTGAGACGTGTATACACTGGGTCGTGGATTGATTCAAGATAATATATATCAATTTATTTCTATACATCTAAGTTTGGACAACTAGTTGTAGGTTACTAACGAGGACAGCTGACTTAATAAACTTCAAATATCAAAAATGTATTAAAAGTGTTGTAAATATATTTTGAACATACTTTGATATATATGTACATATTTGTTATAGGTTCGTGAATCGACCAGTGGCCAAGTCTTACTTCCCGACGAAGTAAAAATCAGTGAAAGTGAGTTATAGTCCTATTTTTAAAATCTAATATTTTTGGGATGAGAATACATGCAGTTTTATAAATGTTTTACAAAATAGACACAAGTATGCGAAACTACATTCTATGGTTGGATTATTAAACCGAATATCGCCCTTCAAGTCTGGTAGCCTAAGAATTAGGAAAATGGCCCCTAATTGACGCGAATCCTAAAGATAGATCTATTGGGCTTAACAACCCCCATTCAGGTTATGGATAGTTTAGTACTTCGAGATTATTATACAGATGAGAGGTTCTGTTTTGGGGATATTCTATGCATTAAGTTAACGTCGGTTACCAGGTGTTCAACATATGAATGATTTTTATGCACTTGCGAGTATAATGATATTTATGAAAAATGATAAATCTTGTGGTCTATTATTATGATTTGATAATATATAGGTTAAACCTATAACTCACCAACATTTTTGTTGACGTTTTAAGCGTGTTTATTCTCAGGTGATTATTAAAAGCTTCCGCTGTTGCATAACTAAAAGAAGGACAAGATTTGGAGTCCATGCTTGTATGATATTGTGTAAAAACTGCATTCAAGAAACTTACTTTGATGTAATATATTTTTATTGTAAACCATTATGTAATGGTCGTGTGTAAACGGTATATTTTAGATTATCATTATTTGATAATCTACGTAATGTTTTTTAGAACTTTATCGATAAAATAAAGGTTATGGTTGTTATAAAAATGAATGCAGTCTTTGAAAAACGTCTCATATAGAGGTCAAAACCTCGCTACGAAATCAATTAATATGGAACGTTTATAATCAATATGAACGAGACATTTCACCAATTGTGGATGAGTCTTCAAAGGCCTTAGCTGTTACCTATGATGATGAGTCCTATGACTGGTCTATTGATGTAACTGATGCTTTCGATCGTCATGCGAATGTTGTGAAGGTTCAAATTTCTGAGGATGAGGTTGAGAAAGAAAAGGCTGAGAGAGAGAAGATGGGTTGTGTTGGTAGGGATAAGCAGTGCAAGTGCCTTGGATGCAGAATGGAAGATAGGATTGATCGAGCATGGTACTGGGCCAATTACTTGCGTAGAGGGTATGTGAACAAAAGGGTGCAAGAGAAGCTTAAGTGTGCCATTCACACTGATGGGGACATATGGACAGACAGTGAGTCATCCTCTTCAGACGACGACTCAAAGAAATCTTGTGTGTATGTTGGTCAGTCATCTTTGTGCAACTCAGTAACTGTTAAGACGAAGGAGTTTAATGAGGAAAAGTTGGTTAACTTGGAGTTAGGTTCAGATAGCTCAGGTTCAGAGTCGGAATCGGAGTCTAAATTAGAATCTGGTGAGGAGAGGGCCACTCGTCTCTATGCATTTATGGCAGACTCCTTTAGTAAAGCTAAGGTAACTCCTGAAACTAATATTGTTTGTGAAAAATTTGTTAGCTTAGGTCAGGAACTGAATGAACTTAGGGAGTCAGTAAAGACGTGTACCAGATGTGTGACTTTAGAAGATCAGGTTAAAAGGTTGTCTGACATTTGCCTAAACTGTAATAACTCTACTGCCTTAGAACAAGAAATTGATGTGCTTAAAAAGGGTAATCAGGTTCTTAGGAAGCAGTATGAGGACAATTTGATCTTTAAATCTAGAGAAAAAGAGTTTAGGGAAATCATTAAAACATTAGACGACCAGGTGACCGATTTGAAGTCAAATGTGCTGTTAAATACTCAGACCATTATGAGACAGATCACTAAGATAGATGACCTTAAGGGAGATAAAGAATCCTATAGGATTAGTTATGAGACTGAAAGAGATAAGGCATATATCTATAAGAGGTCTGCTTTTGTTTTAGATTATTGTCAAAACATAGGAGAAAAAGAAACTAGTAGTGATTATAAGCAGTGTCCTCCACCGTTTGAGCATGATTATAGCTTCTCACCACCTGAGAAACAGTTCGGTGAAGATTTTGTTCCAATTCAACCAACTAAGACCGAACAAGAAAAAGGTAAAGGGGTAAGTACAACTGATACTCCTAAAGTAGGGGTAGATAAGACCAATAAGGTAGATAAACCTAACCCTAAACCTGTTAAGATATTGAAAAACCCAGCTAATCAGAGACCTATCAGGATTAGGAACCGACAACCAATTAAATTTGTTAAAGGTCCTAATTTTGAGGAGGAGGACTTCTTGAAACCAGAATGTAATTCACCACCAAAGTATATTCCTCCACCTAAGAGGTCTCCGGTTAGATCTCCTGAGAGATCTCCTGTGAATAGGAAGTCTTCATCGGGACCTCAGAGACATAGATCTCCACCTGCTTATAGACCTAGATTTAATTCCTATTATAGGAATGAAATTATAGAGACTACGCATTCATGTTTACACTGCGGGTTGGGAGGTCATAGGGCTATACACTGTCCCAAACGTTTCATAGCGCCCAGGAGAAGGATTGAGCTGAGTCCCCCCTAAGAAGTTTCAAAATTTTAGATCAGCTTCTCCTCCTAAGAATTATATGTCGACTAGACCTAACTCACAAGGGGCTAATAAACATATGATTCATGAAAATCCATCCAAGACTGACAGTGGTAAAAGGGTTGTGCAAAATAATGTTTATTTTAAGAAACCTTTACATAAAAGCCAAATGTGGTTAACCAAGGAGGGATGTAATGGGGCTAGTGATTCGGGTACCGCTAATTTGGAAAATGAAAAGGTTGTCACCGTTAATGGGAAACCCATTGCCGAAAAGGCATGGGTATCCCCCTCAAACTAATCATTTTTCTATTTATTTGTGCAGGTCGCCTACAGTCCAAACAATAATACTTGGATTGTTGATAGTGGGGTGTCCCTGCACATGACATGAAACATGTCTCTGCTTCATGATGTTAAATTAATTAAAGGTGGACCTGTTTCTTTTGCGGGTGATCAAGGAGGGTTTATAACTACTCAAGGGATGATTTCAAATTCCTCGGTCAGTTTTGACAAAGTGAGTTACATGAAAGAAATGTCAAATAACTTGTTGTCCGTCTCTCAAGTGTGTGATAAGAGGCATAAAGTTCTTTTTGACGAACAGCGGTGTTACATTATGAGAAAGGATTATAAAGTTCTAGAATATATGATTCTTATGAAAACACCCAGATGTCAAGACTTGTACATTTTTGATATGTCAAAGGCTTATGTTAAGGCAGCGACAGGGCGTCAGGCTTTCTTGTCCAAGGCTACTGAGCAGGAGTCTATGTTATGGCATAAGAGGATGGGTCATTTGAGTTTTGGGAAAATGAACCATCTAGTTCACAATTGTTTGGCGGAAGGCGTTAAGGTAAAAGGGTTTCATGTTCCTGATGGTTGTGTGCCGTGTAAGAAAGGGAAGCAAGCTAAGAAATCACACAAAGTTAAGAAACATCATTCCATTGATACTCCTCTTGAGTTACTTCATATGGATCTTTTCGGTCCAATCAACAAGAAGAGTATCACTGGACATTCCTATTGCTTCGTGGTTACTGATGAGTACTCACGTTTTACGTGGGTAGTGATACTGAAAATTAAAGCTGATACATTTGAGCAACTCAGGTTGCTGATCACGAGACTTGAAATGTTATACAATTTGAGGGTAAGAAGAATTCGAACAGATAATGGGACCGAGTTTAAAAACAAGAAGATGGAAGAATATTGTAATGAGAGAGGAATTTAACAACAATTCAGTTCACCATACACTCCGCAGATGAATGGTGTAGCTGAAAGAAAGAATCGTACTCTAATTGAGACTGCCAGAACCATGTTAGCTGACTCATAATTACCAGTTACCTTTTGGAGTGAAGCAGTTTTGAATGCTTGCTATACGATGAATAGAGTTCTTGTTGTGAAACGTCACAACAAGACATGTTATGAGCTGCTATTGAAAAGGAAACCACATATCAAACATCTTGAGCCGTTTGGTTCTCTTTGTACCATAATGGTTAGAGATACAGGTGGGAAATTCAATCCGAAAGCTGTTATAGGTAGGTTCTTGGGTTATGGGAATGCATGCAAACGTGTTTATAACTAGGAGTCACGGTGCGTTGAAGAATGTACCAAAATCGATGTTCAAAGACATGCAGCATTTCCAGCTGGTAAAGGGTATACGTGGAAGTTCGATATGATAAGTTTTTTGATTCATTCAATCTTCTAGAGGATGACTCTGAGGATGAAGAGATTGCTGCACAAATGATGTATAACATGCGTATCTCCGCTGAACGTATGTATGATGTGCATGTACAATCTCAGGTACCAACTGTGGTTGAGGAAAGAGCACCTGTGATATGACCAAATAATGATGAATCAGATTCTGATGATTCAGTTCCTGCGTTATAGGAATCGACATTACAATCTGGGGGGAGGATTTGTATCTGGATGAGGTTTATGAGGACGTAGTACATGAAGAACCCACTCAAACTGAGAGTGGAGCACCTACTCAAATAATGAACGTGGATCCTTTGCAAACCAATACAGATGACTCTACTAAAACTGACGGACTAAGACGGTCCAGTCGAACGGTATCTCTCCCTAAACTTTTTGATGATTATGTTGTTGACCCTGCAGGTGTTTCAGGTGCTAATATAGGTGAATATTTTGCTTCGGATGAACGTGTTACACCCTCTGCAAATGTTGTTACTGCTTTTTATACTCAATTGAATCAGACCGGAAGAATCTTCAGGAATGCGCAGTGTTGCTTTGTGTAGCAAATCGAACCTGAAGACGTCAAATATGCATTGCAGTATGATGAGTGGGTTTCATCTATGCAGGAAGAACTTCAACAATTCAATCACTTGGGTGTTTGGAGGTTGGTAATACCACCTTCAGGCTGTAAACCGTATGGCCTGAAGTGGGTATTGAAAAATAAGACAGAACATCAAAGAATCGTGATCCAGAACAAAGCAAGATTCGTTGTTCGAGGATATCAGCAATTTACAGAAATAGATTATGACGAAGTCTATGCTCCGGTTGCTAGACTGGAGGCTATTCGAATGTTTTTGGCTTTTTTTTTTGAAAGGCGAATGTTTTTGGCTTTTACTTCGTGGAAAGGGTTTAAAGTTTTTCAGATGGATGTTAAGAGTGCATTCTTGTATGGCGCTCTTCAAGAAACTGTGTATGTGACTCAGCTGCCAGGTTTTGTTAGTCTACATCATCCAGAAAAGGTGTATCTCTTAGAAAAGGCGCTGTATGGTCTTCACCAAGCCCCGAGAGCTTGGTATGCTACTCTATCAAACAATATGGTAGAGAATGGTTTTAGACTAGGAGTCATCGATCAGACTCTCTTCATCAAAGAAAGGGGAAACGATATAATGTTGGTACAGGTATATGTGAACGATATCATCTTTAGGTCAGCAGATCAGAAAATGGTTGATGAGTTTCAGGATGTAATGCAGAAATGATTCAAGATGAGTTCACTAGGGGCCATTAATTTCTTCTTAGGGTTGCAGGTTGATCATACGAAAAAGGCATTTTTCTACATCAATCGAAGTATGTAGCTAACATCTTGAGCTGATTCAAGATCGAAGATGAACGAATTAACAAGAATCCTCTTTCGGTGAATCACGGGATTACGCCAGAAAATACAGGGGAAAAGTCAATCCAACTCTATACAGGGCTATTATTGGTTCTTTGATGTATCTTACGGCATCTCGCCCAGATATCATGTTCGCAACTTGTTTGTGCGCTCGTTATCAAGCACAACTATAACAACCCTCACTTTTCCATTCTAAATTTACCAAATTTCACTTAGGGTTTCACCACGTCGTTTTGTGTATTTGAGTTAGGGTTGTAATCCGTTCAGAATTAATGAACTTAATTAATACTTGAATTTATTAACCTTAAACCCTAACCCTAATACTAAATTAATAATATAACAATATGCAATAAATAAATTTTGACAATTTATATACATTTAAAACTATTATGAACTAAGTAAAAATTAATAAGGCATGGACTGTAATGACCCGACTTTTTCGACTTGTTTTTGTGCTTTGTGCTTTCACGAAACTGCGTATTTGTGCGTATTGTGCCATATTATACTCTGGGATCTTACTACATGTGGATTACTTTCGTTTATATGTGAAAACATGACTTTAAGTACTTAGGTTACTTAACTTGATCCCTGGAAGCTTTTATGACCGTTAGTGTCACTTGACGTTTAGAACGAACTGCGTACTGTGTACATGTTTAACTTTGGTCATAATCGGAATATTATGACTACGAAATACTAATTGTTATTTTTTAATAACAATTACTTGGGTTTTTGGATGCTTAATTACGCTTAGTAATTTACTAGAGCACACTAGTTAGTCTTGTTGGACTTTCTACCTTGTTGGACTTTAGCCCACCCTACTCTAGCTAGTGGACTATTTAATTAGCCTAATTTTAATAAGTTAGTGACCCATATTAATGTAAGACAAATGCCCATTTATTAGAGGGAACATACTAGTATTTTTGTTAACCATAATCCATAATATTGCATGGGATCCTAACATAAGCACCAACTTTAGACAACCATTAACCAAAAAGCAAAAGTTGTCCCCCTTGTCCCCTCCCCAAGCCCACAGTCACCACCACCTCCCCACACCCTCACCTCCTATAAATACTAAGCTAATTTCATGCATTTCACACTTGATCTCATTCACAATTTACACATACTTACTTTCTAATTCTCTCTCTAGTCTTTCTCACTCTAAAAAGTGTAAGTTTTAAACTTTCTTCTTCTTCTTCTTCTTCCCTTCGCATTCACGACATCATCATCATCATCAAAGGGTCTAGCTCTTTAACTTTAAATCTTGTTATATCTTGTAGATTTAAACTCGGATTTGAATCCTTCAAGAACATGGAAGATTCAAGCTTTCTAGCTTTGAATTTTCACTTACTTTGTTAGATCTAAATCTTTTAGCTTATAATCTTTGTATTTTGTTGTAAAGATTCAAGCTTTTATTTGTAATCTTCATGTAACTTGAAGATCTAGCTTCATGCTTCAAGGATCTTCAAGAACAACCAATATTCAAGCTTTCTAGCTTTGAATCTTCATTTCTTTTGTTGGATCTAAGTTTTCTAACTTATGATCTCATTAATTTGTTATAAAGATCAATACTTGTGTTCATTATCTTCATGTAACTTGAAGATCTAAGCTTTATGCTTCAAGATCTTCAAGAACACCAAAGATTCAAGCTTTCTAGCTTTATAATCTCATAACTTGTGTGAAAAGTTGTAGTGACCCAAAATTTTCCATGTTATATATATATATATATATATATATATATATATATATATATATATATATATATATATATATATATATATATATATTAAATGAAATTGTTATTTACATGATTAAGTGTTTCCAACATGTTAAGCAATCAAACTTGTTAAGACTTGATTAATTGAAATAGGTTTCATATAGACAATTGACCACCCAAGTTGACCGGTGATTCACGAACGTTAAAACTTGTAAAAACTATATGATGACATATATATGGTTATATATATATAGTTAACATGATATTATGATAAGTAAACATATCATTAAGTATATTAACAATGAACTTCATTTGTAAAAACAAGACTACTAACTTAATGATT
This sequence comes from Rutidosis leptorrhynchoides, assembly GCF_046630445.1. NCBI lineage: Eukaryota > Viridiplantae > Streptophyta > Magnoliopsida > Asterales > Asteraceae > Rutidosis > Rutidosis leptorrhynchoides. Next base: position 202,371,521 of record NC_092338.1, read on the forward strand.
TTGAAACGAGACATATATGTAACGATTATCGTTGTAACGACATTTAATGTATATATATCATATTAAGATATATTAATACATCATGATATCATGATAATGTAATAATTTAACATCTCATTTGATTTAATAAACAATGGGTTAACAACATTTAACAAGATCGTTAACCTAAAGGTTTCAAAACAACACTTACATGTAACGACTAACGATGACTTAACGACTCAGTTAAAATGTATATACATGTAGTGTTTTAATATGTATTCATACACTTTTGAAAGACTTCAATACACTTATCAAAATACTTCTACTTAACAAAAATTCTTACAATTACATCCTCGTTCAGTTTCATCAACAATTCTACTCGTATGCACCCGTATTCGTACTCGTACAATACACAGCTTTTAGATATATGTACTATTGGTATATACACTCCAATTATCAGCTCTTAGCAGCCCAAGTGAGTCACCTAACACATGTGGGAACCATCATTTGGCAACTAGCATGAAATATCTCATAAAATTACAAAAATATGAGTAATCATTCATGACTTATTTACATGAAAACAAAATTACATATCCTTTATATCTAATCCATACACCAATGACCAAAAACACCTACAAACACTTTCATTCTTCAATTTTCTTCATCTCAAGTTCTATCTTCAAGTTCTATCTTCAAGTTCTAATTGTTCTTCATAAATTCTACAAGTTTTAGTTTCATAAAATCAAGAATACTTCCAAGTTTGCTAGCTTACTTCTAATCTTGTAGAGTGATCATCCAACCTCAAGAAATATTTATTATTTACAGTAAGATATCTTTATAATACAAGGTAATACTCATATTCAAACTTTAATTCAATTTCTATAACTATAACAATCTTATTTCGAGTGGAAATCTTACTTGAACTTGTTTTCGTGTCATGATTCTGCTTCAAGAACTTTCAAGCCATCCAAGGATCCTTTGAAGCTAGATCCATTTTTCTCTTTTCCAGTAGGTTTATCCACAAAACTTGAGGTATTAATGATGTTCATACCATCATTCGATTCATACATATAAAGCTATCTTATTCGAAGGTTTAAACTTGTAATCACTAGAACATAGTTTAGTTATTTCTAAACTTGTTCGCAAACAGAAGTTAATCCTTCTAACATGACTTTTAAAATCAACTAAATACATGTTATATATCTATATGATATGCTAACTTAATGATTTAAAACTTGGAAACACGATGAACACCGTAAAACCGGACATACGCCGTCGTAGTAACACCGCGGGCTGTTTTGGGTTTGATAATTAAAAACCATGATAAACTTTGATTTAAAAGTTGTTCTTCTGGAAAAATGATTTTTCTTATGAACATGAAACTATATCCAAAAATCAAGGTTAAACTAAAAATGGAAGTATGTTTTTCAAAATGGTCATCAAGACGTCGTTCTTTCGACTGAAATGACTACCTCTTACAAAAATGACTTGTAACATATATTTCTGACTATAAACCTATACTTTTTCTGTTTAGATTCATAAAATAGAGTTCAATATGAAACCATAGCAATTTGATTCACTCAAAACGGATTTAAAATGAAGAAGTTATGGGTAAAACAAGATTAGATAATTTTTCTTGTTGTAGCAACGTGAAAATTGGTAACAAATCTATATTAATAATATCCTAGCTAACTTATATTGTATTATACATGTATTCTAATATATTATATAATCTTGTGATACCATAGACACGTATGCAAATGTTTTGACATATCATATCGACCCATGTGTATATATTATTTGGAACAACCATAGACACTCTATATGCAGTAATGTGGGAGTTAGCTATACAGGGTTGAGGTTGATTCCAAAAATATATATACTTTGAGTTGTGATCTAGCCTGAGACGTGTATACACTAGGTCGTGGATTGATTCAAGATAATATATATCAATTTTTTTTCTGTACATCTAACGTTGGACAACTAGTTGTAGGTTACTAACGAGGACAGCTGACTTAATAAACTTAAAACATCAAAATGTATTAAAAGTGTTGTAAATATATTTTGAATATACTTTGATATATATGTACATATTTGTTATAGGTTCGTGAATTGACCAGTGGCCAAGTCTTACTTCCCGACGAAGTAAAAGTCTGTGAAAGTGAGTTATAGTCCCACTTTTAAAATCTAATATTTTTGGGATGAGAATACATGCTGGTTTTATAAATGATTTACAAAATAGACACAAGTACGTGAAACTACATTCTATGGTTGAATTATCGAAATCGAATATGCCCCTTTTTATTAAGTCTGGTAATCTAAGAATTTGGGGAACAGACACCCTAATTGACGCGAATCCTAAAGATAGATCTATTGGGCCTAACAATCCCCATCCAAATTACCGGATGCTTTAGTACTTAGAAATTTATATCATATCCGAAGGGTGTTCCGGAATGATGGGGATATTCTTATATATGCATCTTGTTAATGTCGGTTACCAGGTGTTCACCATATGAATGATTTTTATCTCTATGTATGGGATGTATATTGAAATATGAAATCTTGTGGTCTATTGTTACGATTTGATATATATAGGTTAAACCTATAACTCACAAACATTTTTGTTGACGTTTTAAGCATGTTTATTCTCAGGTGATTATTAAGAGCTTCCGCTGTCGCATACTTAAATAAGGACAAGATTTAGAGTCCATGCTTGTATGATATTGTGTAAAAACTGCATTCAAGAAACTTATTTCGTTGTAACATATTTGTATTGTAAACCATTATGTAATAGTCGTGTGTAAACAGGATATTTTAGATTATCATTATTTGATAATCTACGTAAAGCTTTTTAAACCTTTATTGATGAAATAAAGGTTATGGTTTGTTTTAAAATGAATGCATTCTTTGAAAAACGTCTCATATAGAGGTCAAAACCTCGCAACGAAATCAATTAATATGGAACGTTTTTAATCAATAAGAACGGGAAGCAAAGTATTGGGAGGATTACCAATTCTCCGACGAATCGGATCCCGACAAGGATTCCGATGATGTTATAGAAATTACCCCAACACAATTTAATAAGGCAAAAGAGGACAATAAGGGAAAGGGCATAAAAATAGAGAAATTTGATTCCAAACACGATGAACTTTATATGTATCGTCAACACCCGTATTTCTTAAGTTGTGACAATAACCCGAGAACCTCTAAACCACCAGGTTTTTCTAAACCAATGTGGAAAATGACGGCTCGTATTAGGGGAACATCATATATCCCTAGAAACTTGGCAAAACTAACCAAAACCGAAGAAGAAGAAATGACCGAGTCGGAATAAGATAGTTGTATTCGTGTGGTGTAATATATGTAATATAGTGTGCTTATACTTTATGATATATGTAAAAATTGCTTGTATTAATAAGTATTTTTTTATGAATCTAACTCTTGTCAATTTTACAGTATAAAAACACAAAATGGATAGACAACCCAATATTTTAAGAGACCTACCCGGAGACATGATTGATGAAATCTTGTCTAGAGTCGGTCAGAATTCCTCGGCACAACTATTTAAGGCGAGATCAGTTTGTAAGACATTCGAAGAACGTTCCAAGAATGCCTTGATTTATAAACGGCTTTCGTTCGAAAGATGGGCGATATCACATTGGGAAATCCATAAGTTACGATGTGTTTACTTTAACGCATATATTGCGGGAACCCAAATGCTATTTTATGCAACGGGTTAAGAAATTATTTTGACTAAATATATCCGAATATAGGACTTCGTGATTTAAAAAAAGCGGCTAACATGCAACATAAAGAAGCATGTTATGCTTACGGGTTAGTAATGTTCGCTTCTCACCAAAGTGAGAACAAGAACATCGGGCTACAACTATTAAACAAAACGTTCCCACAAGTGACGGAGTCGGTAATTGGGGTAAGAAATGAGGTTTTTAGGTTATTACGAGACTGTTGGTCATTACGTAACCTTCATCCTTTTGACGACGTTACAACACATTGTCTTACTATCGGTCATAACGGTTATGTTCCACAAAACCAATGATGGGAAGTGGTATTAGTAAAACCAGAATGCATGACTTGTTTCTGGACGTATGAATTACGTGTCTTTATTGCCTTTGCTGAACGCCTTATTTATTAACTAGAATTATCTTCGCAACTACTTTGTATCAAAGTTTTATGTGCTATATTTCATGCTATATGTAAAAAAAAAGCGGTATTGTAAGTTTGCAAGTTATTGTATAAAGGTTTGAATATGATTTTTTTTTTTTGTGATTAGTTTTTCATATAGAATTGTAGTAGTTGAAATGGTATGTTAGCTACTAAGTATGAACTTAACGGGTAGGTACTACCCGAATTAAAGAGTATAAAACGCTAATATGAAGAAAGAGCTTTTATAAATAAGTTCATATTACGCTACGAAATACTATTGACTACTCTTGATATTCTATATGATTAACTCGTTTCATTTAACTATTTTGAAGGAAATGGCACCGACTACTTGACACACCTTGAATATGAGCGAAGACGAATTTCGTGCCTTTCTTGCTTCAAACATAGCAGCAGTACAGGCTGCGCTACATACCAACAATAACTCCGAATCTAGCAATGCAGCTAACGGCGCAAGAAATCGTGTAGGATGCACCTACAAAGAATTCACTGCCTGCAAACCTTTGGAATTTGATGGAACCGAAGGACCGATCGGATTGAAACGGTGTACCGAGAAGGTCGAATCGGTGTTTGCCATAAGTAAGTGTACTGAAGAGGACAAAGTGAAGTACGCTACGCATACCTTCACAGGTACTGCGTTAACATGGTGGAATACCTATCTAGAGCAAGTGGGACAAGATGATGCTTACGCACTACCATGGTCAGCATTCAAGCACTTGATGAACGAGAAGTACTGTCCCAGAACCGAGGTCAATAAGATCAAGACAGAACTTAGAGGGTTACGAACCCAAGGATTTGATATTACCACGTACGAAACACGATTCACAGAATTGTGCCTATTGTGTCCGAGAGCATTCGAAGATGAGGAAGAGAAGATCGACACATTTGTGAAAGGATTACCGGAAAGAATCCAAAAAGATATAAGTTCACACGAGCCCGCCTCCATACAACAGGCATGTAGAATGGCTCACAAACTAGTGAACCAGATTGAGGAAAGAATTAAAGAACAGGCGGCTGAAGAGGCCAATGTGAAGCAAGTCAAAAGAAAGTGGGAGGAAAACGGTGATAAGAATCACCAATACAACAACAACATCAATTACAACAATAATCGCAACAACTATCCCAACAATCGCAACATCAATCGCAACTACAACAAACGGCCCAACAACAACAACAACAACAACAACAACAACAACAACAACAACAACAGCAACTACAACAATCATCCCAACAACAATAACAATCGCAACAACAACAACAATCAGAAGCAGCTATGCCAAAGGTGTGAAAAGTATCACTCGGGGTTCTGCACCAAATTTTGCAACAAGTGTAAAAGAAATGGTCATAGCGCGGTGAAGTGTAAGGTCTACGGACCAGGGGTTAATAGAACGAAAGGAACAAATGGTGTCGGAACGAGTAATGGCAGAGCAAGTAGTGTCGGAGCAAGTTATGCCAATGTAGTTTGTTATAAATGTGGAAAACCGGGCCACATTATTAGAAATTTCCCGAACCAGGAGAATACGAATGGACAAGGCCGCGGAAGAGTTTTCAATATTAATGCGGCAGAGGCATAGGAAGACCCGGAGCTTGTTACGGGTACGTTTCTTATTGACAATAAATCTGCTTACATTTTATTTGATTCGGGTGCGGATAGAAGCTATATGAGTAGATATTTTTGTGCTAAATTAAGTTTTCCATTGACGCCTTTGGATAATAAATTTTTACTCGAATTAGCAAATGGTAAATTAATTTCAGCAGCTAATATATGTCGGAATCGAGAAATTAAACTGGTTAGCGAAACATTTAAGATTGACTTGATACCAGTAGAGTTAGGGAGTTTTGATGTGATAATCGGTATGGACTGGTTGAAAGAAGTGAAAGCAGAGATTGTTTGTTACAAAAATGCAATTCACATTATACGAGAAAAAGGAAAACCCTTAATGATGTACGGAGAAAAGGGCAACACGAAGCTACATCTTATTAGTAATTTCAAGGCACAAAAACTAATAAGAAAAGGTTGCTATGCTCTTCTAGCACACGTCGAGAAAGTACAAACTGAAGAAAAGAGCATCAATGAGGTTCCCGTCGCAAAAGATTTTCCCGATGTATTTCCGAAAGAATTACCGGGATTACCCCCACATCGATCCGTTGAATTTCAAATAGATCTTGTACCAGGAGCTGCACCAATAGCTCGTGCTCCTTACAAACTCGCACCCAGCGAGATGAAAGAACTGCAAAGCCAATTATAAGAACTTTTAGAGCGTGGTTTCATTCGACCAAGCACATCACCGTGGGGAGCTCCTGTTTTGTTTGTCAAGAAGAAAGATGGTACATTCAGGTTGTGTATCGACTACCAAGAGTTGAACAAACTTACCATCAAGAACCGCTACCCACTACCAAGAATCGACGACTTATTTGATCAACTACAAGGCTCGTCTGTTTATTCAAAGATTGACTTACGTTCCGGGTATCATCAAATGCGGGTGAAAGAACATGATATTCCAAAGACTGCTTTCAGAACACGTTACGGTCATTACGAGTTTATGGTCATGCCGTTTGGTTTAACTAATGCACCAGCTGTGTTCATAGACCTTATGAACCGAGTGTGTGGACCATACCTTGACAAGTTTGTCATTGTTTTCATTGATGACATACTTATTTACTCAAAGAATGACCAAGAACATGGTGAACATTTGAGAAAGGTGTTAGAAGTATTGAGGAAGGAAGAATTGTACGTTAAGTTTTCAAAGTGTGCATTTTGGTTGAAAGAAGTTCAATTCCTCGGTCACATAGTGAACAAAGAAGGTATTAAGGTGCGGCAAAGATAGAAACTGTTGAAAAGTGGGAAACCCAAAAAACTCCGAAACACATACGCCAGTTTTTAGGACTAGCTGGTTACTACAGAAGGTTCATCCAAGACTTTTCCAGAATAGAAAAACCCTTGACTGCATTAACGCATAAAGGGAAGAAATTTGAATGGAAGGATGAACAAGAGAAAGCGTTTCAGTTATTGAATAAAAGCTAACTACGGCACCTATATTGTCATTGCCTGAAGGGAATGATGATTTTGTGATTTATTATGACGCATCAAAGCAAGGTCTCGGTTGTGTATTAATGCAACGAACGTTGGTGATTGCTTATGCGTCTAGACATTGGAAGATTCACGAACAAAATTATACGACGCATGATTTGGAATTAGGCGCGGTTGTTTTTGCATTAAAGACTTGGAGGCACTACTTATATGGGGTTAAAAGTATTATATATACCGACCACAAAAGTCTTCAACACATATTTAATCAGAAACAACTGAATATGAGGCAGCGTAGGTGGATTGAATTGTTGAATGATTACGACTTTGAGATTCGTTACCACCCGGGGAAGGCAAATGTGGTAGCTGACGCCTTGAGCAGGAAGGACAGAGAACCCATTCGAGTAAAATCTATGAATATAATGATTCACAATAACCTTACTACTCAAATAAAGGAGGCGCAACAAGGAGTTTTAAAAGAGGGAAATTTAAAGGATGAAATACCCAAAGGATCAGAGAAGCATCTTAATATTCGGGAAGACGGAACCCGGTATAGGGCTGAAAGGATTTGGGTACAAAAATTTGGAGATATGAGAGAAATGGTACTTAGAGAAGCTCATAAAACCAGATACTCAATACATCCTGGAACGGGGAAGATGTAAAAGGATCTCAAGAAACATTTTTGGTGGCCGGGTATGAAAGCCGATGTTGCTAAATACGTAGGAGAATGTTTGACGTGTTCTAAGGTCAAAGCTGAGCATCAGAAACCATCAGGTCTACTTCAACAACCCGAAATCCCGGAATGGAAATGGGAAAACATTACCATGGATTTCATCACTAAATTGCCAAGGACTGCAAGTGGTTTTGATACTATTTGGGTAATAGTTGATCGTCTCACCAAATCAGCACACTTTCTGCCAATAAGAGAAGATGACAAGATGGAGAAGTTAGCATGACTGTATTTGAAGGAAGTCGTGTCCAGACATGGAATACCAATCTCTATTATCTCTGATAGGGATGGCAGATTTATTTCAAGATTCTGGCAGACATTACAGCAAGCATTAGGAACTCGTCTAGACATGAGTACTGCCTATCATCCACAAACTGATGGGCAGAGTGAAAGGACGATACAAACGCTTGAAGACATGCTACGAGCATGTGTTATTGATTTCGGAAACAGTTGGGATCGACATCTACCGTTAGCAGAATTTTAGTACAACAACAGCTATCATTCAAGCATTGAGATGGCGCCGTTTGAAGCACTTTATGGTAGAAAGTGCAGGTCTCTGATTTGTTGGAGTGAAGTGGGGGATAGACAGATTACGGGCCCGGAGATAATACAAGAAACTACCGAGAAGATCATCCAAATTCAACAACGGTTGAAAACTGCCCAAAGTCGACAAAAGAGCTACGCCGACATTAAAAGAAAAGACATAGAATTTGAAATTGGAGAAATGGTCATGCTTAAGGTTGCACCTTGGAAAGGTGTTGTTCGATTTGGTAAACGGGGAAATTAAATCCAATGTATATTGGACCATTCAAGATTATTGATCGTGTCGGACCAGTAGCTTACCGACTTGAGTTACCTCAACAACTTGCGAATGTACATAACACTTTCCACGTCTCGAATTTGAAGAAATGTTTTGCTAAAGAAGATATCACTATTCTGTTGGACGAAATCCAAATCAATGAAAAACTTCAATTCATTGAAGAACCCGTCGAAATAATGGATCGTGAGGTTAAAAGACTTAAGCAAAACAAGATACCAATTGTTAAGGTTCAATGGAATGCTCGTAGAGGACCCGAGTTCACCTAGGAACGAGAAGTTCAGATGAAGAAGAAATACCCGCATTTATTTCCAGAAGATACGTCAACACCTCCAACTGCTTAAAAATTCGGGACAAAATTTATTTAACGGGTAGGTATTGTAGTGACCCGAACTTTTCCATGTTTATATGTATGTATATATATATATGTATGTATATATATATGTATATATATATATATATATATATATATATATATATATATATATATATATATATTAAATGAAATTGTTATTTACATGATTAAGTGTTTCCAACATGTTAAGCAATCAAACTTGTTAAGACTTGATTAATTGAAATAGGTTTCATATAGACAATTGACCACCCAAGTTGACTGGTGATTCACGAACGTTAAAACTTGTAAAAACTATATAATGACATATATATGGTTATATATATAGTTAACATGATATTATGATAAGTAAACATATCATTAAGTATATTAACAATGAACTTCATTTGTAAAAACAAGACTACTAACTTAATGATTTTGAAACGAGACATATATGTAACGATTATCGTTGTAATGACATTTAATGTATATATATCATATTAAGATATATTAATACATCATGATATCATGATAATGTAATAATTTAACATCTCATTTGATTTAATAAACAATGGGTTAACAACATTTAATAAGATCGTTAACCTAAAGGTTTCAAAACAACACTTACATGTAACGACTAACGATGACTTAACGACTCAGTTAAAATGTATATACATGTAGTGTTTTAATATGTATTTATACACTTTTTAAAGACTTCAAGACACTTATCAAAATACTTCTACTTAACAAAAATGCTTACAATTACATCCTCATTCAGTTTCATCAACAATTCTACTCGTATACACCCGTATTCGTACTCGTACAATACACAGCTTTTAGATGTATGTACTATTGGTATATACACTCCAATGATCAGCTCTTAGCAGCCCATGTGAGTCACCTAACATATGTGGGAATCATCATTTGGAAACTAGCATGAAATATCTCATAAAATTACAAAAATATGAGTAATCATTCATGACTTATTTACATGAAAACAAAATTACATATCCTTTATATCTAATCCATACACCAACGACCAAAAACACCTAAAAACACTTTCATTCTTCAATTTTATTCATCTAATTGATTTCTCTCAAGTTCTATCTTCAAGTTCTAAGTGTTCTTCATAAATTCTACAAGTTCTAGTTTCATAAAATCAAGAATACTTCCAAGTTTGCTAGCTTACTTCCAATCTTGTAGAGTGATCATCCAACCTCAAGAAATATTTATTATTTACAGTAATATATCTTTCTAATACAAGGTAATACTCATATTCAAACTTTGATTCAATTTCTATAACTATAACAATCTTATTTAGAGTGGAAATCTTACTTGAACTTGTTTTCGTGTCATGATTCTGCTTCAAGAACTTTCAAGCCATCCAAGGATCCTTTGAAGCTAGATCCATTTTTCTATTTTCCAGTAAGTTTATCCACAAAACTTGAGGTATTAATGATGTTCATATCATCATTCGATTCATACATATAAAGCTATCTTATTCGAAGGTTTAAACTTGTAATCACTAGAACATAGTTTAGTTAATTCTAAACTTGCTCGCAAACAGAAGTTAATCCTTCTAACTTGACTTTTAAAATCAACTAAACACATTTTCTATATCTATATGATATGCTAACTTAATGATTTAAAACCTGGAAACACGATGAACACCGTAAAACCGGACATACGCCGTCGTAGTAACACCGCGGGCTGTTTTGGGTTTGATAATTAAAAACTATGATAAACTTTGATTTAAAAATTGTTCTTCTGGAAAAAAGATTTTTCTTATGAACATGAAACTATATCCAAAAATCATGGTTAAACTAAAAATGGAAGTACGTTTTTCAAAATGGTCATCAAGACGTCGTTCTTTCGACTGAAATGACTACCTCTTACAAAAACGACTTGTAACTTATATTTTCAACTATAAACCTGTACTTTTTATGTTTATATTCATAAAATAGAGTTCAATATGAAACCATAGCAATTTGATTCACTCAAAACGGATTTAAAATGAAGAAGTTATGGGTAAAACAAGATTTGATAATTTTTCTTGTTGTAGCAACGTGAAAATTGGTAACAAATATATTTTAATCATATCCTAGCTAACTTATATTATATTATACATGTATTCTAATATATTATATAATCTTGAGATACGATAGACACGTATGAAAATGTTTTGACATATCATATCGACCCATGTGTATATATTATTTGGAACAACCATAGACACTCTATATGCAGTAATGTGGGAGTTAGCTATACAGGGTTGAGGTTGATTCCAAAAATATATATACTTTGAGTTGTGATCTAGCCTAAGACGTATATACACTAGGTCATGGATTGATTCAAGATAATATATATCAATTTTTTTCTGTACATCTAACGTTGGACAACTAGTTGTAGGTTACTAACAAGGACAGCTGACTTAATAAACTTAAAACATCAAAATGTATTAAAAGTGTTGTAAATATATTTTGAATATACTTTGATATATATGTACATATTTGTTATAGGTTCGTGAATTGACCAGTGGCCAAGTCTTACTTCCCGACGAAGTAAAAATCTGTGAAAGTGAGTTATAGTCCAACTTTTAAAATCTAATATTTTTGGGATGAGAATACATGCTGGTTTTATAAATGATTTATAAAAAAGACACAAGTACGTGAAACTACATTCTATGGTTGAATTATCGAAATCGAATATGCCACTTTTTATTAAGTCTGGTAATCTAAGAATTTGGGGAACAGACACCCTAATTGACGCGAATCCTAAAGATAGATCTATTGGGCCTAACAATCCCCATCCAAAGTACCGGATGCTTTAGTACTTAGAAATTTATATCATATCCGAAGGGTGTTCCGGAATGATGGGGATATTCTTATATATGCATCTTGTTAATGTCGGTTACTAGGTGTTCACCATATGAATGATTTTTATCTCTATGTATGGGATGTATATTGAAATATGAAATCTTGTGGTCTATTGTTACGATTTGATATATATAGGTTAAACCTATAACTCACCAACATTTTTGTTGACGTTTTAAGCATATTTATTCTCACGTGATTATTAAGAGCTTCCGCTGTCGCATACTTAAATAAGGATAAGATTTGGAGTCCATGCTTGTATGATATTGTGTAAAAACTGCATTCACGAAACTTATTTCGTTGTAACATATTTGTATTGTAAACCATTATGTAATAGTCGTGTGTAAACAGGATATTTTAGATTATCTTTATTTGATAATCTACGTAAAGCTTTTTAAACCTTTATTGATGAAATAAAGGTTATGGTTTGTTTTAAAATGAATGCAGTCTTTGAAAAATGTCTCATATAGAGGTCAAAACCTCGCAACGAAATCATTTAATATGGAACGTTTTTAATAAATAAGAACCAGACATTTCAGTAGTGTAGTGACCCAAACTTTTCCATGATTATATATTAATTGAAAACTATATTTGCATGATTAAATATTTCCAACATGTTAAGCAATGAAACTTATTAAGACTTGATTATTTGAAATGAGTTTCATGTAGACAATTGACCACCCAAGTTGACCGACGATTCACGAACGTTAAAACTTGTAAAAACGACATGACGATATATATATGGATATACATATAGTAAATATGAGATTATGATAATTAAGTATCTCCATAAGTATATTAACAATGAGTTATATACATAAAAATGAGACTACTAAGTTAAGAAACTTGAAACGATATATATAACGATTATCATTATTACAACGTCTTACTAAATACATATGTATCATATTAAGATATTGTTACACTATATTTAACATGATAAAATGATAATTATATATATCATTAATTATGTTAACAATGAACTACATATGTAAAACAAGACTACTAACTTAAGAATTTTGAAACGAGGCATATATGTAACGATTATCGTTGTAACGACATTTTAATGTATATATATCATATTAAGATATATTCATACATCATAATATATTGATAATGTAATAATTTAACATCTCATTAGATATAATAAACAATGATTAAACAACATTAAATGAGACCGTTAACTTAAAGGTTTCAAAACAACACTTACATGTAACGACTAACGATGACTTAACGACTCATTTAAAATGTATATACATGTAGTGTATTTAGATGTATTAGTACACTTTTGAAAGACTTCAAGACACATATCAAAGTACTTCTACTTAACAAAAATGCTTACAATTGCATTTTCATTCATTTTCATCAACAATTCAACTCGTATGCAACCGTATTCGTACTCGTACAATACCTAGCTCCTAGACGTATATACTATTGGTATATACACATAATAATTCAGCTCTTAGCAGCCCTAGATAGTCAACAAACATGTGGAACCAACAATTAAACAACTAGCATGACTTATGAGCAAGGAAACAAAAACAAGAACTCCTTTTAACCCCACTCACCTTCACCACTCACCACCTACTCCATTTCACTTCCAATTTTCTTCCCAATTCTCTCTTAAAACACACACACACTCTTCCATGAATGTCTAAGTTACTATTTTTCCAGCAAAAATCATCAAATACAAGCTTTTTTTATTACCTATAATCATCATAAAAACAATTACTCAAGAACACATCCAGAACACTTCCAAGTTTACAAGTTTACTTCCAAGTTTCCTAATCCATTCCAAGCAATCATCTAAGATCAAGAAACCTTTATTATTTATAGTAGGTTATCTTTCTAAATCAAAGTAATATTTATATTCAGGCTTTGATTCAATTTCTATAACTATAACTATCTTAATTCGAGTAATAATCTTACTTGAACTTGTTTTTGTGCCATGATTCTATTTCAAGAACTTCCAAGCCATCAAAGATCCTTTGAAGCTCAAGTTATTTTTTTATCATTTCCAGTAGGTTTACCTACTAAACTTGAGGTAGTAATGATGTTCATAGAATCATTCGATTCATATATATAAAACAACCTTATTCGAAGGTTTAAACTTGTAATCACTAGAACATAGTTTAGTTAATTCTAAAATTGTTCGCAAACAAAAGTTAATCCTTCTAACATGACTTTTAAAATTAACTAAACACATGTTCTATATCTATATGATATGCTAACTTAATTATTTAAAACCTGAAAACACGAAAAACACCGTAAAACTGGATATACGCCGTCGTAGTAACACCGCGGGCTGTTTTGGGTTAGTTAATTAAAAACTATGATAAACTTTGATTTAAAAGTTGTTCTTCTGGGAAAATGATTTTTCTTATGAACATGAAACTATATCCAAAAATCATGGTTAAACTCAAAGTGGAAGTATGTTTTCCAAAATGGTCATCTAGACGTCGTTCTTTCGACTGAAATGACTACCTTTACAAAAATGACTTGTAACCTATATTTTCAACCATAAACTTATACTTTTTCAGTTTAGATTCATAAACTTAAGTTCAATATGAAACCATAGCAACTTGAATCACTCAAAACGGATTTAAAACGAAGAAGTTATGGGTAAAACAAGATTGGATATTTTTGCTTGTTGTAACTACGTGAAAATTGGTAACAAATATATATTAATCATATCCTTGCTAACTCATATTGTATTATACATGTATTCTAATATATTATGTAATCTTGGGATACCATAGACACGTATGCAAATGTTTTGACATATCATATCGACCCATGTATATATATTATTTGGAACAACCATAGACACTCTATATGCAGTAATGTTGGAGTTAGCTATACAGGGTTGAGGTTGATTCCAAAAATATATATACTTTGAGTTGTGATCTAGCCTGAGACGTGTATACACTGGGTCGTGGATTGATTTACGATAATATATATCGATTTATTTCTGTATATCTAACGTTGGACAACTAGTTGTAGGTTACTAACAAGGACAGCTGACTTAATAAACTTAAAACATCAAAATGTATTAAAAGTGTTGTAAATATATTTTGAATATACTTTGATATATATGTACATATTTGTTATAGGTTCGTGAATTGACCAGTGGCCAAGTCTTACTTCCCGACGAAGTAAAAATCTGTGAAAGTGAGTTATAGTCCAACTTTTAAAATCTAATATTTTTGGGATGAGAATACATGCTGGTTTTATAAATGATTTATAAAAAAGACACAAGTACGTGAAACTACATTCTATGGTTGAATTATCGAAATCGAATATGCCACTTTTTATTAAGTCTGGTAATCTAAGAATTTGGGGAACAGACACCCTAATTGACGCGAATCCTAAAGATAGATCTATTGGGCCTAACAATCCCCATCCAAAGTACCGGATGCTTTAGTACTTAGAAATTTATATCATATCCGAAGGGTGTTCCGGAATGATGGGGATATTCTTATATATGCATCTTGTTAATGTCGGTTACTAGGTGTTCACCATATGAATGATTTTTATCTCTATGTATGGGATGTATATTGAAATATGAAATCTTGTGGTCTATTGTTACGATTTGATATATATAGGTTAAACCTATAACTCACCAACATTTTTGTTGACGTTTTAAGCATATTTATTCTCACGTGATTATTAAGAGCTTCCGCTGTCGCATACTTAAATAAGGATAAGATTTGGAGTCCATGCTTGTATGATATTGTGTAAAAACTGCATTCACGAAACTTATTTCGTTGTAACATATTTGTATTGTAAACCATTATGTAATAGTCGTGTGTAAACAGGATATTTTAGATTATCTTTATTTGATAATCTACGTAAAGCTTTTTAAACCTTTATTGATGAAATAAAGGTTATGGTTTGTTTTAAAATGAATGCAGTCTTTGAAAAATGTCTCATATAGAGGTCAAAACCTCGCAACGAAATCATTTAATATGGAACGTTTTTAATAAATAAGAACCAGACATTTCAGTAGTGTAGTGACCCAAACTTTTCCATGATTATATATTAATTGAAAACTATATTTGCATGATTAAATATTTCCAACATGTTAAGCAATGAAACTTATTAAGACTTGATTATTTGAAATGAGTTTCATGTAGACAATTGACCACCCAAGTTGACCGACGATTCACGAACGTTAAAACTTGTAAAAACGACATGACGATATATATATGGATATACATATAGTAAATATGAGATTATGATAATTAAGTATCTCCATAAGTATATTAACAATGAGTTATATACATAAAAATGAGACTACTAAGTTAAGAAACTTGAAACGATATATATAACGATTATCATTATTACAACGTCTTACTAAATACATATGTATCATATTAAGATATTGTTACACTATATTTAACATGATAAAATGATAATTATATATATCATTAATTATGTTAACAATGAACTACATATGTAAAACAAGACTACTAACTTAAGAATTTTGAAACGAGGCATATATGTAACGATTATCGTTGTAACGACATTTTAATGTATATATATCATATTAAGATATATTCATACATCATAATATATTGATAATGTAATAATTTAACATCTCATTAGATATAATAAACAATGATTAAACAACATTAAATGAGACCGTTAACTTAAAGGTTTCAAAACAACACTTACATGTAACGACTAACGATGACTTAACGACTCATTTAAAATGTATATACATGTAGTGTATTTAGATGTATTAGTACACTTTTGAAAGACTTCAAGACACATATCAAAGTACTTCTACTTAACAAAAATGCTTACAATTGCATTTTCATTCATTTTCATCAACAATTCAACTCGTATGCAACCGTATTCGTACTCGTACAATACCTAGCTCCTAGACGTATATACTATTGGTATATACACATAATAATTCAGCTCTTAGCAGCCCTAGATAGTCAACAAACATGTGGAACCAACAATTAAACAACTAGCATGACTTATGAGCAAGGAAACAAAAACAAGAACTCCTTTTAACCCCACTCACCTTCACCACTCACCACCTACTCCATTTCACTTCCAATTTTCTTCCCAATTCTCTCTTAAAACACACACACACTCTTCCATGAATGTCTAAGTTACTATTTTTCCAGCAAAAATCATCAAATACAAGCTTTTTTTATTACCTATAATCATCATAAAAACAATTACTCAAGAACACATCCAGAACACTTCCAAGTTTACAAGTTTACTTCCAAGTTTCCTAATCCATTCCAAGCAATCATCTAAGATCAAGAAACCTTTATTATTTATAGTAGGTTATCTTTCTAAATCAAAGTAATATTTATATTCAGGCTTTGATTCAATTTCTATAACTATAACTATCTTAATTCGAGTAATAATCTTACTTGAACTTGTTTTTGTGCCATGATTCTATTTCAAGAACTTCCAAGCCATCAAAGATCCTTTGAAGCTCAAGTTATTTTTTTATCATTTCCAGTAGGTTTACCTACTAAACTTGAGGTAGTAATGATGTTCATAGAATCATTCGATTCATATATATAAAACAACCTTATTCGAAGGTTTAAACTTGTAATCACTAGAACATAGTTTAGTTAATTCTAAAATTGTTCGCAAACAAAAGTTAATCCTTCTAACATGACTTTTAAAATTAACTAAACACATGTTCTATATCTATATGATATGCTAACTTAATTATTTAAAACCTGAAAACACGAAAAACACCGTAAAACTGGATATACGCCGTCGTAGTAACACCGCGGGCTGTTTTGGGTTAGTTAATTAAAAACTATGATAAACTTTGATTTAAAAGTTGTTCTTCTGGGAAAATGATTTTTCTTATGAACATGAAACTATATCCAAAAATCATGGTTAAACTCAAAGTGGAAGTATGTTTTCCAAAATGGTCATCTAGACGTCGTTCTTTCGACTGAAATGACTACCTTTACAAAAATGACTTGTAACCTATATTTTCAACCATAAACTTATACTTTTTCAGTTTAGATTCATAAACTTAAGTTCAATATGAAACCATAGCAACTTGAATCACTCAAAACGGATTTAAAACGAAGAAGTTATGGGTAAAACAAGATTGGATATTTTTGCTTGTTGTAACTACGTGAAAATTGGTAACAAATATATATTAATCATATCCTTGCTAACTCATATTGTATTATACATGTATTCTAATATATTATGTAATCTTGGGATACCATAGACACGTATGCAAATGTTTTGACATATCATATCGACCCATGTATATATATTATTTGGAACAACCATAGACACTCTATATGCAGTAATGTTGGAGTTAGCTATACAGGGTTGAGGTTGATTCCAAAAATATATATACTTTGAGTTGTGATCTAGCCTGAGACGTGTATACACTGGGTCGTGGATTGATTTACGATAATATATATCGATTTATTTCTGTATATCTAAATGTGGACAACTAGTTGTAGGTTACTAACGAGGACAACTGACTTAATAATCTTAAAACAGTAAAACGTATTAAAAATGTTGTAAATATATTTTGAACATACTTTGATATATATGTACATATTTGTTATAGATTCGTGAATCGACTAGTGGCCAAGTCTTACTTTCTGATGAAGTAAAAATCTGTGAAAGTGAGTTATAGTCCCACTTTTAAATTTAATATTTTGGGATGAGAATACATGCAGTTTTATAAATGTTTTATGAAATAGACACAAGTAAATGAAACTACATTATATGGGTGAATGATCGAAGCCGAATATGCCCCTTTTTGCTTGGTAACCTAAGAATTAGTAAACCGATCTACTAATTGACGCGAATCCTAAAGATAGATCTATTGGGCCTAACGAACTCCATCCATGGTTGCAGATGCTTTAGTAATTCGATGTTGTTTTATCATGCCCGATGGATTTTTCGGAATGATAGAGGATATTCTTATATGCATCTTGTTAATGTCAGTTACCAGGTGTTCACCATATGAATGATTTTATCTCTATGTATGGGATGTATATTGAAATATGAAATCTTGTGGTCTATTATTACAATTTGATAAATATATAGGTTAAACCTATAACTCACCAACATTTTTGTTCACGTTTAAAGCATGTTTATTCTCAGGTGATTATTAAGAGCTTCCTCTATTGCATGCTAATATATGGACAAGATTTGGTGTCAGCATGCTTGTATAATATTGTTTAAAACTGCATTCGAGATTTATTTTGTTGTAACATATTAATATTGTAAACCAATATGTATTGGTTGTGTGTAAGTGTGATATTTTTAGATTATCATTTCTGGATAATCTAGGTGGTGTCTTTTTAACCTTGTCGATAAAATAAAGGTTATGGTTTGTTTTAAAAACGAATGCAGTCTTTGAAAAACGTCTCATATAGAGTTCAAAACCTCGCAACGAAATCAATTAATATGGAACATTTATAATCGATATGAACGGGACATTTCAGTTGGCATCAGAGCGTTGGTCTTAAAGAACCAGAATTGTTGCATTAGTGTGTCTTACCGAGTTTGTTAGGATGCATTAGTGAGTCTGGACTTCGACCGTATTTTTCTTCAAAAACTATTTCTTAACATTTTTTGTTGGAAACTATATATTATTAACATGTAAATATATTAATCTCTTAACGTGTTTGATATTGTGTGATAGATGTCTACCTCTAGTATAAATCCCATCGACTCACCTAATAATAATGAAGAGTCGAATATACTTTGTGAAGATTCACAAATTCTCGAAGAGGAACCGGAAGAGGAGGAACCGGAAGAAGAGGAACCAGAAGAGGAGGAACCGGAAGAAGAAGAGGTTCCGGAGAAATAAATATTGATACCTACAGTAAATCGATTAAATAAAAGAAAATCCTCAACCAACGGACCAAAGTTAAAAATGGTCAATGGTGTTTCCGCCGAGGAAGCAAAATATTGGAAAGATTACCAATTTTTCGATGAATCGAATCCCGATGAGGATTCCGATGATGTTATAGAAATTACCTCGACCCTATTTAATAAAGCAAAAGAAAATAATAAGGGAAAAGGTATAAAAATAGAGAAACCTGATTCCAACCCCGATGAACTTTATATGTATCGGCAACCTTCGTATTTCCTAAATTGTAACAATAACCCGGGAACCTCTAAACCATTGTGGAAAACGACGGCTCGTATTATAGGAACACCATATATTCCTAGAAAATTAGGAAAACGAACCAAGTCCAAAGAAGAAGAAACCAGTGATTCAGATTAGGGAGTTGTAATCATGTTGTTTATTATATGTATTGTAGTGTGCTTGTACTTTTATGTTCTATGTAAAAATTGCTTATATTGTTTGTTAATTATCTTTTATGAATCTAATCCTTGTCTATCTTACAGTATAAAAACAAAATGGACGTTAAGGGTAGACAACCGAATATTTTAGAAGACCTACCAGAGGGTATGATTGAGGAAATCTTGTCTAGAGTCGGTTAGAATTCATCAGCACAATAAGTTATGGCAAAATTAACTTATCAAACATTTGAAAGACTTTCCAGAAATGCCTTAGTTTATAAAAGGCATTCCTTTGATAGGTGGGATATATCGCATTGAGGAGATCGTAAGTTACGCCGTGTTTTCTTTAAAACATTAAATGCGGGGAACCCAAATGCAATTTTACGCTACGGGTTAAGAACCTATTTGTACTCAACATGTGATGACCCGGGAATTTCCGACCAAATTTAAACTTAATTTTATTATGATTTCGACACGATAAGCAAAGTTTGTAAAGGTGAAGTCTCAAAAACTGTGAACTGTGTTTATGTATTCATTTGACCTTTGACTATTTTCGACGATTCACGAACTATTGTTTGTAAATTAAAATGTATATATATTTATATAAATAAAAGTATTATATATATATATATATATATATATATATATATATATATATATATATATAATATTTTGCATAAATAAAAATACACTTTAATTTAATTAGAATTAAAAATGTAAAAAAAATAAAAATAAAAACAGAATAATTGAGTACAATTAAAATGAATATATATATATAAACATGTATATGTTATTATTATGAGGCTATATGTATATGTATATGATTTCCTATTAATAAATGGTATTATATTTTATAAATTATAAAAATATTCTATATCTAAATGTTGTCATAGGATATATAACGTACTTATTAATTATTAGATAGTTAATAAGATATAAATTTTACATATTAAATCTAATTACAAGTTAAAATATAAAATTTATACTAATAACCTTACCTTCATTTTAAATGTTAATATTGATAATCTTATTGTTAATATTATTATAGAAAAGTATAAGTTATTATGTTATCATTAATATCATTATAACTAATATTACTTTAGTATCATTAATAAGATTATCATGATCAAATTAAATTATCATTATTGTTAATATTATCATATTATTATCTTTATCAATAATAATATTATTATTAACCATATTATCATATGTATTAGTAATTACTAGTATTATTATGATAATTATTATTAGTAATGTTAACAAGTATAATTATTATTAAGATATTTAATATTTAATATTTAATAAAAAATTCTAAAAAAAGAGAGACAGATATAAACGCTGGACATGTCCTATTTTAACTTCATTCTATTTTTTATCTTCTCCTATTTTACTCGTGATCTTCTCCTGTCCATACTAGTCTCGATCATATTTTTTTTCTTCTTTCTTCGACATCAATCATTCATCACCATAATCAATTACATACAGCTCCTTGGATATGATTCAGGCAATGAAGCATTTATTTATTTATTTTTTTTATTATTTTTCTGCTCGCATTAAGCTTTTTGCTCTTAATTCGAAAACGAATCCATCTTAAAAATCTAAAAGTGCAGTCGTGATAGAAATCCTTTAGTGAAGCTATCTGCAAAACCTCACCTTCCAATTCTTCAAAACAAAAACGAATTTTTGAGTCAAAGTTTATTTCTCAAAAAGTCAAACTTATGAACAAAGATCAAATTCGAGTTTGTTTTTGATGTTTCGAGGTAATTAACGATTCCAATAGTTTTTACATATGTGTATCAAAGTATTTCATGTTATAACCCTAGTCAATTACGCGTTCAAAGTCGAAAATCATATTATTTTTTTTGTATATAAGCTGCTACAGCAGTAATGTTTTTTTTTTTGTTTTTTTTATTTTTAATTTTTATTTAAAGACACTATATATTTTTCTGGTTGCTATAAGCCTTCAACAACAACAATTAAACTTCATAATTTTCATTGTATATATATATATATATATATGTTTTGTTTTTATCGATGGTGAAAGAAGGAAGAGAAGAAGATAACAGATTAAGTATGGTTTTATATAATTAAATTGTGATTCACTTCAGGAAGTACAAACTAGAGGAATGGTTAAGGGATAGGGTCGGGTTTCAAGAGGTCACGGGTTCGATACTAGGGGGGACATATTTTTTTTTAGAATATAACAGCATCCTTCTTACTAGTTGGGTTTTAGTATTGTTGGGCTACGAAAACTAGAGTTTAAGTGGACTGGACACAAGACTAATAACAGGCTAAAAATATATTGAGTTGGGTTTTATTCAGGAAAGACAGTTTGGATTGGATGGTTTGGGTGTTTGGTTGGTGAGCGGGAGGTCATGGGTTCGAGCCTCGTCATGGGCAATTATTTTTAGGAAAGCATTTATAAAGGGCATATATTTTTATTTCCTTTCCATTATCATTAAAATTATTATTATGATTATTGTTATTATTATTATTATTATTAATTGTTGTTAACATGATAATAGAAATAATAGGATTAGTATTATTATTCTTATTATCATTATCATTCTTGTTAAAATTGTTATTTTGTTATCATTTACAAACTATCAACATTATTATTAGAACTTTTATATCATCACCACAATTATTATAGCAACTATTAAAAATTAATACTAGTATTATTAAGGAATATCATTATTTTTATTATCATCATTGATATTATTAACAATCATTAATATTATCATTATTAACAACATTTTAAGAAGTATCGTTATTATTATTTTTCACTAGTATTAGCAATAATATCATTTTTGGTAATTATTAGTTTTACTATTATTGTTATTGTTAACATAAGTATATTACCAATGTTAATATCATTATTTTTACTAATATTAACTTAGTATAATTAGAACTACTATTTTGATAAACAAAATTAAATACATACATAAATATATATATATTTAACACATATAACATAACAAAATTTAATATATATATATATATATATATATATATATATATATATATATACATAATGAACATATATATATATATATATATATATATATATATATATATATATATATATATATTACTAACATGAAAATGATATAACTAATATATTTATACATATATATATATATATATATATATATATATATATATATGTGTGTGTGTGTGTGTGTGTGTGTGTGTATGTGTGTGTGTGTGTGTTTAATTACAACTATGAATATTAATAAATATACAAATGATATAGGTTCGTGAATCCAAGGCCAACCCTATACTTGTTCAATGTCGCTCTATGTATTTTTACTACAAAATACATTAGGTGAGTTTCATTATTCCCTTTTTATATATATTTTTGGGCTGAGAATACATGCAATGTTTTAATAACTATTTTACAATATTTATATGCGTGAGTTTCATTACTCCCTTTTTAAATGCTTTTACAATATATAGTTTTGGGACTGAGAATACATGCGCTGCTTTTATAAATGTTTGACGAAATAGACACAAGTAATTGAAACTACATTCTATGGTTGAATTATCGAAATCGAATATGCCCCTTTTTATTAAGTCTGGTAATCTAAGAATTAGGGAACAGACACCCTAATTGACGCGAACTCTAAAGATAGATCTATTGGGCCTAACAAGCCCCATCCAAAGTACCGGATGCTTTAATACTTCGAAAATTATATCATGTTCGAAGGAGGATCCCGGAATGATGGGGATATTCTTATACGCATATTGTGAATGTCGGTTACCAGGTGTTCAATCCATATGAATGATATTTTTGTCTCTATGCATAGGATGTATGTTTATGAGAAATGGAAATATGAAATCATTTGGTCTATTAAAATGATGGAAATGATTATTTATGTTAAACTAATGAACTCACCAACCGTTTGGTTAATACTTGAAAGCATGTTTATTCTCAGGTATGAAAGAAATCTTTCGCTGTGCAATTGCTCATTTTAAAGATATTACTTGGAGTCATTCATGACATATTTCAAAAGACGTTGCATTCGAGTCGTTGAGTTCATCAAGATTATTATTAAGTCAATTATAGTTAGATATTATAAAATGGTATGCATTCCGTCAACTTTTGATGTAATGAAATATTGTCTTTTCAAAAACGAATGCAATGTTTGTAAAATGTATCATATAGAGGTCAAGTACCTTGCGATGTAATCAACTGTTGTGAATCGTTTATAATCGATATGGACTTCGTCCGGATGGATTAGGACGGGTCTTCACAGTTGGTATCAGAGCGGTGGTCTTAGCGAACCAGGTCTGCATTAGTGTGTATAACTGATAAGTAGTTAGGATGCATTAATGAGTCTGGACTTCGACCATGTCTGCATGTCAAAAGTTTTGCTTATCATTTCTAGTCGGAAATCATCTGCTTATCATCCTTAGGAAATTACCTGCTTATCATTCTTAGTCTAGACATGTCTTACTGCCTTGACTTGCATAGACAGTGTATAGATAAATTCATATCTTAGCGTATCTGATTATTCATATCTTAGCGTATCTGTTACTGTAGACTTTGACTGTCAACTTCCGTAGATTCCTTCGTAACTTATGGGATTTTAGTATGATATATGCATATGTAAATTATGTATTGCAGGGTACTAATCTATATCCTATAATCTATTTCTTATCGAAAATCCTTCAT
This sequence comes from Rutidosis leptorrhynchoides, assembly GCF_046630445.1. Classification (NCBI taxonomy): domain Eukaryota; kingdom Viridiplantae; phylum Streptophyta; class Magnoliopsida; order Asterales; family Asteraceae; genus Rutidosis; species Rutidosis leptorrhynchoides. Next base: position 202,396,413 of record NC_092338.1, read on the forward strand.
TTGACCATACGATATGAATCCCTCAACCAGTTCGAGTCCCTCAGATTCCAATAGCTATTCTGATAGTTATTCCGACAGCTATTCCGACATGGATATTCACCTAAGCTCCGAGAGCGGTGTCACCAGAATGAATCAATCAATCAACCATCCCCAATTCATCTGATGGGTTCGTAGCCTCCTCAATCACTGGAGACAAGAAGAAGGCGGTCCTTTCCATCCCCCACATTGCCCTCTTGGCGAAGAACCTGAAGCACTTACCGGTGAACCTGTTCGAAACACCATCTTTTCTCTCATTTCCAGAGTATCTCGCCGCGATTATATACTATACCAAATTTTAGATTATATTTATCCACTAGTCCGAACCGAAAAATCACCCCGGTGTAATAGAAGAAGTCAACGAGCTTCACGCTCGGGTAGTGGCTTTGGAGAATATGGTGCAAAGATTACAAACACCAGCATCAGCACCAGCAATATAACCAGTACTACCATGATCAACGCCAACAGTACCATTACCACCACCAACAACAACGGCATCGCAAACCTCAACTTCACAATCTGTCACACAAACGTCAACGTCATACGCACCATAGATACCAAGGAGTACCAACAATAATGAATGATGAAGTATTAATTCATAACTTCATTGAAGAAATATTTTGCGAAGAATATGTGGTTTCTAAAATTTTTAGAGATTATTTATTCTAGCTCAAACCGAAAATCAAATGAGTTTAATATCATATTAACTCATTAAATCCATGATTACATCTGAAGAGAATATATATGTAAGTATATTTTCATAAAGATTGTAATTAAAAATTCTTTTGTACAAATGATTAATGATGAAAATATTTTAACGGGTAGGTAATACCCGAGAAATATTTAGATTTCACATTAATAAGATACACTGTACATTCTTCGAATCTGATTCTACAATCATTTACTATCCTACTTACATCTACTGATATACGAATCCGTTCACCACAGAATAACCATTTTCATTCAAATTCAATTTCATATTTGGATTTTGACTTACCAGAATCCAACAAGTGGCATAATGAAGAAATAATGAACACAATAAAAAAAATTGATTAGAAACAGACTAACTAACAATATGAAATTTTATTAAGAAACCACGCTAACAAGATCCTAGCTAACTGTTCCTAGCTAACTGATTACATTTTATTTATAGCAGTTTATTTATCGCAATTTAATTATCGCAATTTAATTTATCGTCATTTAATTTCTGTTATTTACTTTACGCATTTAATTTATCGTCATTTAATTATTTTTATTTATTTTACACATTTTAAATATCGGGACACGTATACAAAGTTTTGACATATCATATCGACGCATCTATATATATTATTTGGAATCACCGTAGACACTCTATATGCAGTAATGATCGAGTTCTCTATACAGGGTTGAGGTTGATTCTCAAATAATATATATACTTTGAGTTGTGATCGAGTCTGAGACGTATACGGGTCACGATACGTATTAATTAATTTGAATATTATATATATTACACTGTATATGAATTATTGGACTGTCAACTGTGGACTAATAATATTGGACAATTAAAATGAGTTAAAATATTAATTATAACATATGAAACTAAAAAATTCTTCAAGTTTGCCACTTGATCTCATCTTAAACCTCATTTGTATCTTGATGATTACAATCTGCGTTTAAACATTTCATAATTCTTGAAAACACCTCAATCGAGAAGATGAACCAACCGCACTTCATTTATGGAAGAAGAGATTGATGCATATAGTTATGCACCTGAAAACACTTGGAACCTGATTAAACGTTTAACAAGTATTTGTGCTTGCTCCTTTGGCATTGTTATTACCGAAAATAACTTTACAATCTCTCTTCAAAGTAGCCAATTTTGTCACAGCTTCAGCAAATCAACTTCAACTTTCATTCGGATTAGCCTTATTATAATCTTGATTATATAAGTTACCTTTCGTCCTCGTTACCTGAGAATCGTTTATATTTCACTACCTTAGCAGTAAATTTACCAAAAATTTCATTGATCTCTGACCTTCCGAAGAATCATTATATTCATTGAAACCCTATCATATACTCATCCTTATCTTGTAACAGAAATTTTCCATACCAATTACCAGGGTTTAGCAATCAGTATTTTGAAATCTCGCAGCATGTCTACATCAACACTTATATGTATGCATATAACAATTATCTCCTAGAAATATGATCTTCAATTATAAAATTTTGAAAATCACCCAACCTACAAATCAATACATTGAACTTTGAAAAAACTGAATGAAGCAGCAGAAACTGTAGGCAACTGTAAATGACCTTAATCGTCAAAAGTTTGATGATAAAGAATGGAGTATTGGAAGCACTCAATAGAAAATTTAGTATCGAAAATCGGATTATGTGAAACTATGAAAGAAGTCGTGGACAAATCACAAAGAATAAGTTTGACTTCAAAGAATCCAAATAATTCAATGCCTGCTGAAGTCTTTAGCGAATATCGTGCTCCTTACTCTAAACCCTTGTGGACGATATTCTTCACCATCCTTCGATATTAGAAATTCCAAGATATCATATATCTTTCATTATAAATATCCTCCATATTTCTGAAGATATTTTCATAACTATTCTTATCTGAAAATCATTAATCTCTTCGTGCTATCAGTGTACATCATATAGAAACTGTTAGTTTCTATATTCTGTAAACTTTCGAGCTTAAAATATGAATGTTATTGAAGTAATGTTGGGAACTGATGCATGAGTTAGTATAATATAATGACACTTGATCAATGTGATTATATTATAGTAAGTCATGCTGAGTTTCTAAATGGAATATGATGATTCACAGATCATAACGTCATCATGTGTCATGTTACACGACTCTTACGTTCTGTCTAATCTATAAACATATCAAGAACATATTTTTCTCGATAGTCCTATCTTTCCTTGAATTCTGGTAATTTGACAAATCAAATCGTGCTACTACCTTTTCCTTTCTACCTTGTATATTCTGATAATTCAAAACTTCATATCTACAAATTCTAGACCATTAATTGCGAAAAAAAAAAGCATGAAGCACCGAAATAGAAAGGGGGTATAAATCGCAGAAAATAAGAGAGAGCATTAACGGTGAATGATAATGATTATAGAAGATGGAAGTAGGGACTTCGAAATATAAGGGAGAATATAAAGCTCGATAACAACATATAAATTACAAACCGTGGATATTAATACGAATAACAATATGAAGATACGGTATAATTACGAATAGTATCACCCCAAGATTATATTAAAAGTAAACAGATTCTTCTGGTGGAAGATTGAAAAGAGGGGTGACAGAAATGATAATTAGAAAAATATCAAGGATTAGAAATGGATTAAGCATTTTCACAATCTTTTGGATGTATGAAATAAGAAAGAAAGTATAGGAATGGTGAGAGTAATGAAACGGAAAAAGTTTAATTTATAATGGAAATATCAGGCAGAGTAATCGAGGCAGATCACCGTATTTAATTATAGAGATCTTAATTTTCTTAATCGCCGAAAAATCAAATCTTTTAGATTTCGAAGATTTTCTTTAAATCCCTTGAATTCCGGAATTCAACCAAGGCAACGTCAAAAGTTAAAACGAAACTTCAGTTATTCATTTCACTCTTTTGTGATAGCTTCATTCGTGCTCTTCGAATAATCGAATTATTTTATTTGTATTATTCAATAATGATAAAACTCTATTTATCAGCTCATATTCGTCAGGAAAACATATTTATTGTTAGCTATGACGACCTCACTCAAATTTTGGGACGAAATTTCTTTAACGGGTAGGTACTGTGATGACCCGGGAATTTCCAACCAAATTTAAACTTAATTTTATTATGATTTCGACACGATAAGCAAAGTTTGTAAAGTTGAAGTCTCAAAAACTGTGAACTGTGTTTATGTATTCATTTGACCTTTGACTATTTTCGATGATTCACGAACTATTGTTTGTAAATTAAAATGTATATATATTTATATAAATAAAAGTATTATATATATATATATATATATATATATATAATATTTTGCATAAATAAAAATACACTTTAATTTAATTAGAATTAAAAATGTAAAAAAAATAAAAATAAAAACAGAATAATTGAGTACAATTAAAATGAATATATATATATATAAACATGTATATGTTATTATTATGAGGCTATATGTATATGTATATGATTTCCTATTAATAAATGGTATTAGATTTTATAAATTATATAAATATTCTATATCTAAATGTTGTCATAGGATATATAACGTACTTATTAATTATTAGATAGTTAATAAGATATAAATTTTACATATTAAATCTAATTACAAGTTAAAATATAAAAGTTATACTAATAACCTTACCTTCATTTTAAATGTTAATATTGATAATCTTATTGTTAATATTATTATAGAAAAGTATAAGTTATTATGTTATCATTAATATCATTATAACTAATATTACTTTAGTATCATTAATAAGATTATCATGATCAAATTAAATTATCATTATTGTTAACATTATCATATTATTATCTTTATCAATAATATTATTATTATCAACCATATTATCATATGTATTAGTAATCACTAGTATTATTATGATAATTATTATTAGTAATGTTAATAAGTATAATTATTATTAAGATATTTAATATTTAATATTTAATAAAAATTTATTAAAAAAAAGAGAGAGACATATATAAACGCTGGACATGTCCTCTTTTAACTTCATTCTATTTTTTCTCTTCTCCTATTTTACTCGTGATCTTCTCCTGTCCATACTAGTCTCGATCATATTTTTTTTCCTTCTTTCTTCGACATCAATCATTCATCACCATAATCAATTACATACAGCTCCTTGGATATGATTCAGGCAATGAAGCATTTATTTATTTATTTATTTTATTATTTTTCTGCTCGCATTAAGCTTTTTGCTCTTAATTCGAAAACGAATCCATCTTAAAAATCTAAAAGTGCAGTCGTGATAGAAATCCTTTAGTGAAGCTATCTGCAAAACCTCACCTTCCAATTCTTCAAAACAAAAACGAATTTTTGAGTCAAAGTTTATTTCTCAAAAAGTCAAACTTATTAACAAAGATCAAATTCGAGTTTGTTTTTGATGTTTCGAGGTAATTAATGATTCCAATAGTTTTTACATATGTGTATCAAAGTATTTCATGTTATAACCCTAGTCAATTACGCGTTCAAAGTCGAAAATCATATTTTTTTTTGTATATAAGCTGCGACAGCAGTAATATTTTTTTTTATTTTTATTTTTTATTTTTAAAGACACTATATATTTTTCTGGTTGCTATAAGCCTTCAACAGCAACAATTAAACTTCGTAATTTTCATTGTGTGTATATATATATATATATATATATATATATATATATATATATATATATATATATATATATATATATATATATATATGTTTTGTTTTTATCGATGGTGAAAGAAGGAAGAGAAGAAGATAACAGATTAAGTATGGTTTTATATAATTAAATTGTGATTCACTTCAGGAAGTACAAACTAGAGGAATGGTTAAGGGATGGGGTCGGGTTTCAAGAGGTCGCGGGTTCGATACTAGGGTGGACATATTTTTTTTTAGAATATAACAGCTTCCTTCTTACTAGTTGGGTTTGAGTATTGTTGGGCTACTTTCTCGGTTGGGCCGAAAACTAGAGTTTAAGTGGACTGGACACAAGACTAATAACAGGCTAAAAATATATTGAGTTGGGTTTTATTCAGGAAAGACAGTTTGGATTGGATGGTTTGGGTGATTGATTGGTGAGCGGGAGGTCATGGGTTCAAGCCTCGTCATGGGCAATTATTTTTAGGAAAGCATTTATAAAGGGTAAATATTTTTATTTCCTTTCCATTATCATTAAAATTATTATTATGATTATTGTTATTATTATTATTATTATTATTAATTGTTGTTAACATGATAATAGAAATAATAGGATTAGTATTATTATTCTTATTATCATTATCATTCTTGTTAAAATTGTTATTTTGTTATCATTTAAAAACTATCAACATTATTATTAGAACTTTTATATTATCACCACAATTATTATAGCAACTATTAAAAATTAATACTAGTATTATTAAGTAATATCATTATTTTTATTATCATCATTGATATTATTAACAATCATTAATATTATCATTATTAACAACATTTTAAGAAGTATCGTTATTATTATTTTTCACTAGTATTAGCAATAATATCATTTTTGGTAATTGTTAGTTTTACTATTATTGTTATTGTTAACATAAGTATATTACCAATGTTAATATCATTATTTTTACTAATATTAACTTAGTATAATTAGAACTACTGTTTTGATAAACAAAATTAAATACATACATAAATATATATATATTTAACACATATAACATAACAAAATTTAATATTTATATATATATATATATATATATATATATATATATCATTTTCATGTTAGTAATATATATATATATGATTTATATGTTCATTATGTATATATATATATATATATATATATATATATATATATATATACATAATGAACATATAAATCATATATATATATTACTAACATGAAAATGATATAACTAATATATTTATACATATATATATATATATATATATATATATATATATATATATATATATATATATATATATATATATATATATATATATATATATATATATATATATATATATATATGTGTGTGTGTGTGTGTGTGTGTGTGTCTTCAATTACAACTATGAATATTAATAAATATACAAATGATATAGGTTCGTGAATCCAAGGCCAACTCTATACTTGTTCAATGTCGGTCTATGTATTTTTACTACAAAATACATTAGGTGAGTTTCATTATTCCCTTTTTATATATATTTTTGAGCTGAGAATACATGCAATGTTTTAATAACTATTTTACAATATTTATATGCGTGAGTTTCATTACTCCCTTTTTAAATGCTTTTACAATATATATTTTTGGGACTGAGAATACATGCGCTGCTTTTTTAAATGTTTGACGAAATAGACACGAGTAATTGAAACTACATTCTATGGTTGAATTATCAAAATCGAATATGCCCCTTTTTATTAAGTCTGGTAATCTAAGAATTAGGGAACAGACACCCTAATTGACGCGAACTCTAAAGATAGATCTATCGGGCCCAACAAGCCCCATCCAAAGTACCGGATACTTTAATACTTCAAAAATTATATCATGTCCGAAGAAGGATCCCGGAATGATGGGGATATTCTTATACGCATATTGTGAATTTCGGTTACCAGGTGTTCAATCCATATGAATGATATTTTTGTCTCTATTCATGGGACGTATGTTTATGAGAAATGGAAATATGAAATCTTGTGGTCTATTAAAATGATAGAAATGATTATTTATGTTAATCTAATGAACTCACCAACCTTTTGGTTGACACTTGAAAGCATGTTTATTCTCAGGTATGAAAGAAATCTTCCGCTATGCAATTGCTCATTTTAAAGATATTACTTGGAGTCATTCATGACATATTTCAAAAGACGTTGCATTCGAGTCGTTGAGTTCATCAAGATTATTATTAATTCAATTATAGTTAGATATCATAAAATGGTATGCATGCCGTCCACTTTCGATGTAATGTAATATTGTCTTTTCAAAAACGAATGCAATGTTTGTAAAATGTATCATATAGAGGTCAAGTACCTCGCGATGTAATCAACTGTTGTGAATCGTTTATAATCGATATGGACTTCGTCCAGATGGATTAGGATGGGTCTTCACACAACATATCCCAACATAGGATTTCATGAGTTAGAAAGAGCTTCTAACATGCAACATAAAGAAGCATGTTATACTTACGGGTTAGTGATGTTTGCTTCTCACCAAAGTGAGAAAAAGAACATCGGATTACAACTATTGAATGAAACATTCCCACAGGTGACGGATTCAGTAGTTGGGGTGAGAAACAAGGTTTTTCGATTATTACGGGGCTGTTGGACATTACGAAACCCTAGTCCTTCTGACGACATTACAACATGATGCCTAGCCAATGGTCATAACGGTTACTTTCCACAAGACCGAGGATTAGAAGTCGTCTTAGTAAAACCAGAATGCATGACTTGTTTCTGGACTTATAAATTACGTGTCTTTATTTCTTTTGCTGAACAACTTGCGTATTAACTAAAATTGCTTTTATAGCTGCCGAGTAGCAAAGTTATTATGTGCTATATTTCATCCTATATGTATAATAGCGGTATTGTAAGTTTGTAAAATATTGTATAAAATTTGAACGCGAAATTTTATTATAATCAAATTTTTCATATAGAATTGTAGTAGTTGAATTGTATATTAGCTACTAAGTATGAACTTAAAGGGTAGGTACTACCAGAATTAAAAACTTTAAAACGCTAATATGAAGAAAAAACTTTTATAAATAAGTTCATACTATACTACGAAATACTATGACTACTCTTAAAATTCTATATGATTAACTTAATTCTTTTGGGCTATTTTTGAAGGAAATGGAACCGGCGACTCGTCAGAATTTGAACATGAGCGAGGAAGACTTCCGTGTTTTCCTTGCAGCAAACATAGCCACAGTACAGGCTGCGATGCAAAATAACAATAACTCTGGATCTAGCAGTGGAACTAATTTCACAAGAAATCGTGTAGGATGCTCCTACAAAGAATTCACTACCTGCAAACCTTTAGAATTTGATGGAACCGAGGGTCCAATTGGATTGAAACGGTGGACCGAGAAGGTTGAATCGGTGTTTACCATAAGTAAATGTACTGAAGAAGACAAAGTAATGTACGCTACGCATACCTTCACATGTACGGCGCTAACATGGTGGAATACCTATCTCGAGCAGGTAGGACAAGATGCTGCTTACGAACTACCGTGGTCAGCATTCAAGCATTGATGAACGAGCAGTATCGTCCCAAAAACGAGGTCAACAAGCTCAAGGTAGAGCTTAGAGGATTACGAACGCTAGGTTTCGATATCACCACGTACGAATGACGATTCACCGAATTGTGCCTATTGTGTCCCAGAACATTCGAAGACAAAGAAGAGAAGATCGATGCATTTGTAAAAGGGTTACTAGAAAGGATTCAAGAAGATGTGAGTTCACACGAGCCTGCCTCCATACAAAAGGCAAGTTGAATGGCTCACAAATTAGTGAACCAGATCGAAGAAAGGATTAAAGAGCATACGACTGAAGAGGCTAACATGACACAAGTCAAGAGAAAGTGGGAAGAAACCAATGACAAGAGTCGCCAATACAACAACAACAATCACAACCACAATCGCAATAAATATCTCAACAACCGCAACATCAATCGCAACAACAACTTCAACAAATGTCCTAACAACAACTACAATAACCGTCCAAACAACAATAACAACAATAACAATAGCAACAATAACAATCCCAACAACAATCTCAATAACAACAATGGCAACAAAAACCAAAAACAGTCATGCCAAAGGTGTGAAGAGAATCACCAGGGGTTCTGCACGACATTTTGCACTAGGTGTAGAAGAAATGGTCATAGTGCGGCAAAGTGTGAGGCCTACGGACCAAAGTTTAACAGAATTAAAAGAACAAATATTGTCGGAACAGATAATGCCGCCATAGTTTGCTTTGCATGTGGAAAACTGGGCCACATTAGTAGAAATTTCCCGAATCAGGGGAATACTAGTGGGCAGGGCCGTGGAAGAGTTTTCAATATTAATACGGCAGAAGTGCAGGAAGACCCGGAGCTGGTTACGGGTACGTTTCTTATTGACAATAAATCTTCTTATGTTTTATTTGATTCGGGTGCGGATAGAAGCTATATGAGTAGAGATTTTTGTGCTAAACTAAGTTGTCCACTGACGCCTTTGGATAACAAATTTTTACTTGAATTAGCAAACGATAAATTAATTACAGCAGATAATATATGTCGGAATCGAGAAATTAATTTGGTTAGCGAAACATTTAAGATTGATTTGATACCAGTAGAGTTAGGGATTTTTGATGTGATAATCGGCATGGATTGGTTGAAAAAGGAGAGAGCAGAAATCGTATGTTACAAAAATGCAATTTGCATTGTACGAGAAAAAGGAAATCCCTTAATGGTGTACGGAGAAAAGAGCAATGCGAATCTAAATCTTATTAGTAATTTAAAGGCGCAAAAACTAATAAGAAAGGGTTGCTATGCTGTTCTAACACATGTCGAGAAAGTACAAACCGAAGAAAAGAAAATCATTGATGTTCCCGTCGCAAAAGAATTTCCCGATGTATTTCTGAAAGAATTACCGGTACTGCCTCCACACCGATCTGTTGAATTTCAAATAGATCTCGTACCAGGAGCTGCACCAATAGCTCGGGCTCTATACAGACTTGCACCCAGCGAAATGAAGGAACTCCAAAGCCAATTACAAGAACTTTTAGAGCGTGGTTTTATACGACCAAGTACATCACCATGAGGAGCTCCTGTTTTGTTTGTCAAAAAGAAGGATGGTACATTCAGATTGTGTATCGACTACCGAGAGTTGAACAAACTTACCATCAAGAATCGTTACCCACTACCGAGAATCGACGACTTATTTGATCAACTACAAGGCTCATCGGTTTATTCGAAGATCGATTTACGTTCCGGGTATCATCAAATGCGGGTGAAGGAGGATGATATTCCGAAGACTGCTTTCAGGACGTGTTACGGTCATTACGAGTTTATGGTTATGCCGTTTGGGTTGTCTAACACACCAGCTGTGTTCATGGACCTCATGAACCGAGTGTGTGGACCATACCTTGACAAGTTTGTCATTGTTTTCATCGATGACATACTTACTTACTCAAAGAATGATCAAGAGCACGAAGAACATTTGAGAAAAGTGCTAGAGTTGTTGAGGAAAGAAAAACTGTACGCTAAGTTTTCAAAGTGTGCATTTTGGTTGGAAGAAGTTCAATTCCTTGGTCACATAGTGAACAAAGAAGGTATTCAAGTGGATCCGGCAAAGATTGAAACCGTTGAAAAGTGGGAAACCTCGAAAACTCCAAAGCATATACGCAAATTTTTAGGACTGGCTGGTTATTACAGAAGGTTCATCCAAGATTTTTCCAAAATAGCAAAACCCTTGACTGCATTAACGCATAAAGGGAAGAAATTTGAATGGAAGGATGAGCAGGAGAAAGCATTTCAATTGTTGAAGAAAAAGTTAACTACGGCACATATATTGTCATAGCCTGAAGGGAATGATGATTTTGTGATATATTGTGATGCCTCAAAGCAAGGCCTCGGTTGTGTATTAATGCAACGAACGAAGGTAATTGCTTATGCGTCCAGACAATTGAAGATTCACGAGCAAAATTATACGACTCACGATTTGGAATTGGGCGCCGTTGTTTTTGCATTAAAGACTTGGAGGCACTACTTATATGGGGTCAAAAGTATTATATATACCGACCACAAAAGTCTCCAACACATATTTAATCAGAAACAACTGAACATGAGGCAGCGTAGGTGGATTGAATTGTTGAATGATTATGACTTTGAGATTCGTTACCACCCGGGGAAGGCGAATGTGGTAGCCGACGCTTTGAGTAGAAAGGACAGAGAACCTATATGGGTAAAAGCTATGAATATAATTATTCGTACTAACCTTACTACTCAAATAAAGGAGGTGCAGCAGGGAGTTGTAAAAGCAGGAAAGTTGAAGAATGAAATACCCAAAGGATCGGAGAAAAATCTTAATATTCGAAAAGACGGAACTCGGTATAAGGCTGAAAGAATTTGGGTACCAAAGTTTGGAGATATGAGAGAAAAGGTACTTAAGGAAGCACATAAAACCAGATATTCAATACATCCTGGAGCGGAGAAGATGTACAAAGATCTCATGAAACACTTTTGGTGGCTGGGTATGAAAGCCAATATTGCTAAATACGTAGGAGAATGTTTTACGTGTTCTAAGGTCAAAGCTGAACATCAGAAACCATCAGGTCTACTTCAACAACCTAAAATCCCGGAATGGAAATGGGAAAACATTATCATGGATTTCATTACTAAATTGCCAAGGACTGCAAGTGGTTATGATACAATTTGGGTAATAGTCGATCGTCTTACCAAGTCAGCACACTTTATGCCAATGAAAGAAGATGATAAAATGGAGAAGTTGGCACGATTATACTTGAAGGAAGTTATCTCCAGATATGGAATACCAGTCTTTATTATCTCAGATAGGGATGGCAGATTTGTTTCAAGATTTTGGCAGACATTACAACAAGCATTGGGGACTCATCTAGACATGAATACTGCTTATCATCTACAAACTGATGGGCAAAGTGAAAGGATGATACAGACCCTTGAAGACATGCTACGAGCATGTGTTATCGATTTCGAAAACAGTTGGGATCGACACTTTCCGTTAGCAGAATTTTCCTACAACAACAGTTACCATTCGAGTATTGAGATAGCGCCATTTGAAGCACTTTATGGTAGAAAGTGCAGGTCTCCGATTTGTTGGAGTGAAGTGGGGGATAGACAGATTACGGGTCCGGAGAAATTCAAGAAACTACCGAGAAGATCATCCAAATTCAACAACGACTGAAAACTGCCCAAAGTCGACAAAAGAGCTATGCGGACATTAAAAGAAAAGATATAGAATTTGAAATTAGAGAGATGGTCATGCTTAAGGTTTCACCTTGGAAAGGCGTTGTTCGATTTGGTAAACGGGGGAAACTAAATCCAAGGTACATTGGACCATTCAAGATTATAGATTGTGTCGGACCAGTAGCTTACCGACTTGACTTACCGCAACAACTCGCCGGGGTACATAATTCTTTTCATGTCTCGAATTTTAAGAAATGTTTTGCTAAAGAAGATATCAACATTCCATTAGACGAGATTACAATTAACAAAAAACTACAATTCATTGAAGAACCCGTCGAAATAATAGATCGTGAGGTTAAAAGACTTAAGCAAAACAAGATACCAATTGTTAAGGTTCGATGGAATGCTCGTAGAGGACCCGAATTCACCTGGGAGCATGAAGATCAGATGAAGCTGAAATACCCTCACCTATTTCCAGAAGATGCATCAACACCTTCAACAGCTTAAAATTTCGGGAAGAAAATTATTTAACGGATAGGTACTGTAGTGACCCGAACTTTTCTATGATTATATATTAATTGAAAATTATATTTAAATGATTAAATGTTTCCAACATGTTAAGCAATCAAACTTATTAAGACTTGATTATTTGAAATGAGTTTCATGTAGACAATTGACCACCCAAGTTGACAGGCGATTCACGAACGTTAAAACTTGTAAAAATGACATGACGATATATATATGGATATACATATAGTTAACATGAGATTATTATAAGTAAGTATCTCCATAAGTATATTAACAATGAGTTATATACATAAAAATGAGACTACTAAGTTAAGAAACTCGGAACGATAAATATAACGATTATCGTTATTACAACGTCTTACTAAATACATATGTATCATATTAAGATATTGTTACACTATATCTAACATGATAAAATGATAATTATATATATCATTAAGTATGTTAACAATGAACTACATATGTAAAACAAGACTACTAACTTAAGAATTTTGAAACGAGGCATATATGTAACGATTATCGTTGTAACGACATTTTAATGTATATATATCATATTAAGATATATTCATACATAATAATATATTGATAATATAATAATTTAACATCTCATTAGATATAATAAACAATGGGTTAACAACATTAAATGAGATCGTTAACTTAAAGGTTTCAAAATAACACTTACATGTAACGACTAACGATGACTTAACGACTCATTTAAAATGTATATACATGTAGTGTATTTAGATGTATTAGTACACTTTTGAAAGACTTCAAGACACATATCAAAGTACTTCTACTTAACGAAAATGCTTACAATTGCATTTTCATTCATTTTCATCAACAATTCTACTCGTATGCAACCGTATTCGTACTCGTACAATACTAAGCTCCTAGACGTATATACTATTGGTATATACACATAATAATTCAGCTCTTAGCAGCCCTAGATAGTCAACAAACATGTGGAACCAATAATTAGACAACTAGCATGACTTATGAGCAAGGAAACAAAAACAAGAACTCCTTTTAACCCCACTCACTTTCACCACTCACCACCTACTCCATTTCACTTCCAATTTTCTTCCCAATTCTCTCTCAAAACACACACACTCTTCCATGAATGTCTAAGTTACTATTTTTCCAGCCAAAGTCATCAAATATAAGATTTGTTTATTACCTATAATCATCATAAAAACAATTACTCAAGAACACATCAAGAACACTTCCAAGTTTACAAGTTTACTTCCAAGTTTCCTAATCCATTCCAAGCAAACATATAAGATCAAGAAACCTTTATTATTTATAGTAGGTTATCTTTCTAAATCAAGGTAATATTTATATTCAAGCTTTGATTCAATTTCTATAACTATAACTATCTTAATTCGAGTAATAATCTTACTTGAACTTGTTTTTGTGTTATGATTCTATTTCAAGAACTTCCAAGCCATCAAAGATCCTTTGAAGCTCAAGTTATTTTTTCATCATTTCCAGTAGGTTTACCTACTAAACTTGAGGTAGTAATGATGTTCATAACATCATTCGATTCATATATTTATAAAACTACCTTATTCGAAGGTTTAAACTTGTAATCACTAGAACATAGTTTAGTTAATTCTAAACTTGTTCGCAAACAAAAGTTAATTCTTCTAACTTGACTTTTAAAATTAATTAAACACATGTTCTATATCTATATGATATGCTAACTTACTGATTTAAAACCTGAAAACACGAAAAACACTGTAAAACCGGATATACGTCGTCGTAGTAACACCGCGGGCTGTTTTGGGTTAGTTAATTAAAAACTATGATAAACTATGATTTAATAGTTTTTCTTCTGGGAAAATGATTTTTCTTATGAACATGAAACTATATCCAAAAATCATGGTTAAACTCAAAGTGGAAGTATGTTTTCCAAAATGGTCATCTAGACGTCGTTCTTTCGACTGAAATGACTACCTTTACAAAAATGACTTGTAACCTGTATTTTCGACTATAAACTTATACTTTTTCTGTTTAGATTCATAAATTTAAGTTCAATATGAAACCATAGCAACTTGAATCACTCAAAACAGATTTAAAACGAAGAAGTTATGGGTAAAACAAGATTGAATATTTTTGCTTGTTGTAACTACGTGAAAATTGATAAAAAAATCTATATTAATCATATCCTAGCTAACTCATATTGTATTATACATGTATTCTAATATATTATGTAATCTTGGGATACCATAGACATGTATGCAAATGTTTTTGACATATCATATCTACCCATGTATATATATTATTTGGAACAACTATAGACACTCTATATGCAGTAATGTTGGAGTTAGCTATACAGGGTTGAGGTTGATTCCAAAAATATATATAATTTGAGTTGTGATCTAGCCTGAGACGTGTATACACTGGGTCGTGGATTGATTCAAGATAATATATATCGATTTATTTCTGTACATCTAACTGTGGATAACTAGTTGTAGGTTACTAACGAGGACAGCTGACTTAATAAACTTAAAACAGTAAAACGTATTAAAAATGTTGTAAATATATTTTGAACATACTTTGATATATATGTACATATTTGTTATAGGTTCGTGAATCGACCAGTGGCCAAGTCTTACTTTCCGACGAAGTAAAAATCTGTGAAAGTGAGTTATAGTCCCACTTTTAAATCTAATATTTTGGGATGAGAATACATGCAGTTTTATAAATATTTTACGAAATAGACACAAGTAAATGAAACTACATTATATGGGTGAATGATCGAAGCCGAATATGCCCCTTTTTGCTTGGTAACCTAAGAATAAGTTAACCGATCTAATAATTGACGCGAATCCTAAAGATAGATCTATTGGGCCTAACGAACTCCATCCATGGTTGCGGATGCTTTAGTACTTTGATGTTGTTTTATCATGTCCGATGAATTTTCTGGAATGATAGGGGATATTCTTATATGCATCTTGTTAATGTCGGTTGCCAGGTGTTCACCATATGAATGATTTTATCTCTATGTATGGGATGTATATTGAAATATGAAATCTTGTGGTCTATTATTACAATTTGATAAATATATAGGTTAAACCTATAACTCACCAACATTTTTGTTGATGGTTAAAGCATGTTTATTCTCAGGTGATTATTAAGAGCTTTCACTGTTGCATGCTAATATATGGACAAGATTTGGTGTCAGCATGCTTGTATAATATTGTTTAAAACTGCATTCGAGATTTATTTTGTTGTAACATATTAATATTGTAAACCAATATGTATTGGTTGTGTGTAAGTGTGATATTTTTAGATTATCATTTCTGGATAATCTAGGTGGTGTCTTTTTAACCTTGTTTTAAAAACGAATGCAGTCTTTGAAAAACGTCTCATATAGAGGTCAAAACCTCGCAACGAAATCAATTAATATGGAACGTTTATAATCAATATGAACGGGACATTTCAAAAAGGATCCATGCTCTCTAGCTTAGGGTTCCATTACTTTATTTGATCAAGTTTGTGTTCATACTTGTTTGATTGAAGGAAAGTTTGTAGCTTTAGTTGTAAATAGAACTTGTATTTGTGTTAAGACTAAGAACATGATGTAACCTCGGTTCATCATCCTTCTAAAACTCTTAAGTGAGTTGTATTCTTATTTTCTCTTAACATATTGTGTGTTGATGGTTGAATCTTGGTCAAAGTGATGCTAACACATCAATGAGTTGTACACTTGAAGCTACAAGCATCAAGGATGAGAACCGTGATGAGCATCAATCACCAAGAAACCCACCGGAGCATTTGTTTGCTATTTTTCGGGGTCTGATCAGACTCCTGGACTTCTGTAAAATTGTTTTTTAGATAGTTCGTTTCGAGTAGATGACTTTTCGCTTAGGCCTCGCCTAAATCCTATATACGGTTTAGGATTTATAGCCTTCCGAAAGTCACTACGCCTTTGTAACGACGTGCTGAAAATTCTGACATACTCGCACTTAAACCGTCGCCCCGGTCAAACAAAGACGAGTTAGGTTCTGAAAATTGGTCAGCGGTTAGAGGACTCACATACGGAGCCTTGGCCACTGACTACGCATCTTTTTGATTTGTATAGAGGTCATAACTGCTGTCCAAAGTCAGCCTTTTGTTAAACTTACCTTAGCTTTGATGATAATGATGATGATGATGATGACACTTAAACTTAATTTATGCACTTTTAAACTTATGGGGACAACATACTGACCTAGTGACCTTTGACTTAGATTGACGACCTTTCGGACCGACTTACTACTTGTATACGTTGCATATCGACTTTTACTGCTTATTCACTGTGAGTTATAGCATCCCTTTACTACTTTTACTATATTTGGGACTAAGAATACATGCGCTTTTTACGTTTTAGATACTAGACACGAGTACTTAAACTTTATATATGTGTGGGTTACAAAACGGCACAAAGATTCCCCTTAGCTTGGTAATGTTTAATCAATGGTTTCCTAACCGTGAACGTGAATCTTAGATATGGATCCATAGGGTTTGACAACCCCACTCGGGCTAGTCGTGCTTGCAGACAACGGGTGTTTAATAATTCGAGGACAAAAGCACTCGCCAAGTGCACTTTTAGGGGGTGATATATATACGCTAAGTCTAGTTACTGGGTGCCCACGGTTAAGCATATACTTTTCATACTGATTTAAACTGCTGATTGAAGTACTGAAATCTCGTGGTCAACATTACTTTACTGATTACAAACTATAGCTCACCAACATTCGTGTTGACTTTTAAGCGTGTATTTCTCAGGTGGTTAGACGATGTTGCTTCTGCTGTTAGAATTGCTATCTTGGTGTTATAGACTTGCTGTTATGGACATTGTTTGTTAGATTTCCGCTGCATTACTTAGAGATGTCTCAATCATGGAACTTTTCTTTTGCATTCATAACTTACGTTATTTTCAAACAATGGCTTTGTAATGACCTTTGGGTCACGTACTTATGTTAACGCTTCTATTCATAGGAAGCACGTTATCTTTTGTAAAACGCTATCTTTTTATGAATGCAAAACTGGTTTTCAAACAGCATATAGTGTTTGACCTTGTAATGATCCTGTTGTTCATGAACCGTACACGATGATTTTGTACGGGGCATCACATGGACTAACAAATAAAATGTATTTAAATAAATGTAACTTTAATAATATATATATATATATATATATATATATATATATATATATATATATATATATATATATATATATATATATAAATATATAAACCAAAATGCCGAATATAAAAAAATAATAAATAAATAACTATATGTATTATTAAAAGAAATCGGCCATAATAGAAAAATAAGGGGAGAAATACTTGATCATTAAGCTAAAACTAATCCTACTCTAATCCTAATACTCCTCCTTGATCACCAACTTTCATGAATCCTAATGTAATCCCAACTCTTGTTAATTATCTATAAATAGGCTCATGTATTCCATATTTTTGCATTCCAAAATAAACCTACAAATCCCATTCTTAAACTGCATTAGTCGACATATTTTATCCAGCCCTTTTCCTTTTTTAGTCGAGAGTTCTCCAGCTCCCTTCCCCCTTTTTTTGTCGACCAAAAAAAAGCCTCCACAGCCTCACCTCAGTCCTGTGATGACCCGGAAAATTTTGACTTATTTTGAACCAAATTCTCGATATGATTTAATGTTTTCGACACGATAAGCAAAGTCTATGAAGTTGAATCTCAAAATTCTTGAACTAATTAATTACCCTTCGATTGTTCTCAACGATTAGCGAACAATTATATGAAAATATATACATATACTATAACTTGAAAACGTAACAAAGTGTTGAGTATATGATACTGTGCATTAAACTTATTGGTTTGATTATCTGATTGATGTATTTAACTACGGAGTTAAAAGATTATGCCACACGATTGAATTAAAAGATATTTATTAAGTCCCTTAAGAATTATAATATTATCACGGGTCTCTATGGTGAGGTCCACGTTGATTTGAGAAATCATTCATTTTTAACGGTATTCGGAATAAATGGTAAATTGTTTGTTTATATAACGTAATTTGGACACATACAATAATAAAGATTATTAGAATTAGATATATGAATAACGGGCGAAGTGTATCTTAAAACGTGTTTATTAATATTGAAGATATATATATATATATTTAATAATATGATAAAATATAATATTAATTTGGTTATAAAACGATTTGATATTATATATATATATATATATATATATATATATATATATATATATATATATATATATATATATATATATATATATATATATATTAACAAATAACGAGACGATGATTTATAGAAGTAAATGACCAAAACACTCGAAAGTTTAAGATATACTTTGAGTGATATAGTTTATGGATAATTTAAGTTTATATTTTGACAAAGGTACGAGTCACGAAACGAAAAATGCTAGTTTTCTCAACGTACGAAAAGACGTTCGAAAAACCAGAACCGGGACATGAGTCGAGTGACGACGTACGACCTATCTAGACAAAAATTACAAATCAACTATGCATGTGAATTTAATATAATATATAATTAATTATATAAATTAAATATATTATATTATATAAAACGTCGAAAACAAGAAAACAAATCAGGTGTGAGCTGGATCAGGGAGCCCCACGATCGCGGAGCTATAAGGCACAAAAATTCCACGATCGAGGAGCTCAAAATCAGAAACTGCCTATAAAAGGCCACGAATTCTGTTGTTGAACGCACACATATATCTTACTCCGTATGTATTAATATTTATATTATTATTATTATTATTATTATTATTATTATTATTATTATTATTATTATTATTATTATTATTATTATTATTATTATTATTATTGTTATTATTAAGATTAATATTATTATTAGTATTTTACATAAAATACTACGACGAGGTTATGAGCGTGTCACTTTCAAAAATGGGTTTTTGAGCGGGACAGAACTAAGGAAATTATGAATAATATTCATGGATATTGTTTACAAATCAAACCTAGTATTTATCATCTCCGTTGCGTCTACGTACTTTCCTGCAATATTGAATCACAATATCGATACGTGAGTATTTATATTTTATCTTTAATATATTAATAGTGTATCCATGTCTAGTGCTCGAATATATATGTTTATACATGCTTGTATGCTAAATTTTGTCGTTAAACAGTTTATAATAATTCACGAATTAAATACATATATTAATGGTAAAAGGTATATGATATACATGTTTTTGGAAAGCTGGCGAAAAATCAATAACTTTTCATTTAGATATCGAATAGTTTCGATGAACGGATTAAAAGATATGATCAACTGAATTATGATTGACGTTAATTGAAATTGCTTTTGAATCTGCAATTAATATTTAAACAACTTGTTTGTAAGATTGATAAATTGGATTCTTGAATATTACCAACCGAGTAAATGAATCCTTATATAAGGCACGCCTCGTTTTGTTGAACTATTGTCAAAATTGACTTTTTAAAACGACTTTGGATAAACTTTTGTATGTTGATTTAGAGCATTAGGATTATGATACACTATGACCTGACCTAGCTTGATAGACAATTATTTACCAACATATGTTCTCTAGGTTGAGATCTACGATTATTTGATATTCCGAGTTTCGGTCACATTACGATGAACAACTTTATATGCTGCTAAGGTGAGTTTCATATGATCCCTTTTACTCTCTACATTTTTGGGCTGAGAATACATGCAAATGCTTTATTAACTGATTTACAATATTTATATGCGTGAGTTTCATATGCTCCCTTTTTAATTGTTTTTGCAATCTATATTTTTGGGCTGAGAATACATGCACTTTATTTTAAACGCAATGGATACAAGTACATACTAAATTCTACACTGAGTTTAAACCGAAAATCCCTTAGATTTGGTAACTAGTAGCTGCCAGTACATAGGATATGGACTGGTGGACGCGAATAACAGTATATGGATCCATAGGGCTTGACATCCCCGTCCGAGCTAGAGCGCAAGCCATTTAACGGACGCGTGTTATTTGAGTTTAGGACACGTTGGTTTGCGTGTATTAAAACGAATGGGGTATTTATCATTATAACGTTAAAGTTTAGTTACCAGGGTGCTCTGTTATGTAGAATCTATTGATAAACGTTTCTGGATGAAACAATTAAAATCTTGTGATCCACTTTTATATACAGATTATGCGAAACACTAAAACTATGAACTCACCAACCTTTGTGTTGACACTTGTTAGCATGTTTATTCTCAGGTTCCCTAGAAGTCTTCCGCTGTTTGCTTACATGTTATACAAGCTATGTGCATGGAGTCTTGCATGCTTTATTCAAGAAAACGTTGCATTCACAACACCATCATCATGTATCTATTTTGACTGCATTGTCAACGGAAGTATTATTGTAAACTATTATTTACGGTGATTTTCTATATGTAGAAATCATCAGATGTCGAAAACCTTGGAATTAAATATTCATTTATGGTATGCCTTTTCAAAAGAATGCAATGTTTACAAAACGTATCATATAGAGGTCAAATACCTCGCAATTAAATCAATGAATGACGTGTTCGTCCATATGGATTTGGAGCGATCGTCACAGTCACCATTCATCACCATCTAAAAACAGCCTTTTCCTGCTGCAAATTAGTCACTATTCAGCTCTCCAAACAGCCCTTTTTTGCCACTTTCCTGCTGCTGTTTCTGCTGTCTTTTCGAGCCATAACAGGCTGCTAATTGCACCAGCAACTCGTCACCTTTTACAGCCCACAAAGTGCTCCTGTTGCAGTAAGTTTTCGTGATCAAACAACCTCTCCAAGTCGATTTTACTTGCTGTGCTGCTGCTGCGTCTTCTGCTGTTTCTGTCGTGACAAAACAGGCCCAAGAACACTTTGCTTAGGTCAAAATTGTTGCTGGGTTCTACACCTGTTTCGTTCCACATTCATCATCTTTTTATTGATCATAATCTTCTAAAGGTATACCTAGAAACCCTAGTTAATTATACCTTTAATTTGTTTTAGTAATACAATTATGATGTTGAACATAATTTATGATTATGATTATTGTTTATGGAGTATGAATAATAATAATGATATAAACTAGTAATATAATTAAGTATGAAAATAAGTTGATTACGATTGTTGTTATGAAGTTAATTAAAATAGATTAAGGTTTATAAATATGATGAACATGATTATAATAAAAGTTTATAATTTAAAGTTAAAGATTAAGATTATGAATAAGTTATGGAATTTGTTTATGATTTTGAATAATTTACTTTAAGTATTATGTTTAATAAGAACGATTATAATGAATATGATTAAAGAATAAGGAAAGATTAATGATGAATAATAAGATGGTAAAATTAAAAGTATTAGGTTAAGTTGTTATGTGTATATATAATTAATAAGTACATTATTAATTCGTTATGTGTATATACCTATAACGTGAAGGTTATAATTAAAGATAACGTATAAAGTCTACAAACATCACTGCTACTTGTGGCCTAGGGTGGTCCTTGTTGCCTTATGGCAACCGCTTGTGGATTTCGAATGCTATGACTTAGATTCTGGTCAAGAATCATGGGCGCCCGGTAACAACAGATCATTCAAGTGACTTGCATGATAGCAACGAAGTTTGGGCGACTTTGTACAACATCTTTGTTAAGAATTATAACCTAAACTTCTTTAAACTAGGAGCTTACTATAAGTGGAAGCTTTTCATAAATAGTAGGTTTCCAAAAATAGAAACTTTTCAGAAATAGGAATTTTTCTTGAAACTGTCACTCTTAATATAGTTTTTATATTAATAAACAAACTTTATGTCTATTAGACATTAACTAATCAAAGGTTATATCTCTAGGGTAAGATCTCCGAACACATACACCGTTCTTACATCTTGAGTGGAATTACTTACTTGCTACTAAGGTGAACTTCGTAGCCCCACTTTTTAACCTGCTTTATATACTTATTTTAAACTTTTGGGGTGAGACACATGCTTGCTATTAAAACTGTTTTACGCTTAGACACAAGTTCTCGAAAAGTTTTTCTTGATAAGTTCAAACTATGCTATGACATGCTTTGTTTCATGCTAAATCCCAGCCATGATATCGTTAGTTGCTTCTTTGAAATGCAAACTTAGTTATTGTGAGTAGGCCTACTGAGAGCGACGTCTTTAACCAGTTGACTGTTGGTCTTTGGTTACATAATAATGATTAAACGACACCGACAATTCAAGTTGTCACGGGGTAGTCTCGATATCATACACCTCAGCACTACTAACGAACTGATTAACTTTATAACTAAATCTTGTTTTCTAAAAACTATTATAAACCTATGTTGTTCATGAAATGTCCCGTTCATATCGATTATAAACGTTCCATATTAATTGATTTCGTTGCGAGGTTTTGACCTCTATATGAGACATTTTTCAAAGACTGCATTCGTTTTTAAAACAAACCATAACCTTTATTTTATCGACAAGGTTAAAAAGACACCACCTAGATTATCCAGAAATGATAATCTAAAAATATCACACTTACACACTACCAATACATATTGGTTTACAATATTAATATGTTACAACAAAATAAATCTCGAATGCAGTTTTAAACAATATTATACAAGCATGCTGACACCAAATCTTGTCCATATATTAGCATGCAACAACGGAAGCTCTTAATAATCACCTGAGAATAAACATGTTTTAAATGTAAACAAAAATGTTGGTGAGTTATAGATTTAACCTATATATTTATCGAATTGTAATAATAGACCATAAGATTTCATATTTCAATATACATCCCATACATAGAGATAAAAATCATTCATATGGTGAACACCTGGTAACCGACATTAACAAGATGCATATAAGAATATCCCCTATCATTCCGGGAAATCCATCGGACATGATAAAACAACATCGAAGTACTAAAGCATCCGCAACCATGGATGGGGTTCGTTAGGCCCAATAGATATATCTTTGGGATTTACATCAATTAGTAGATCGGTTTACTAATTCTTAGGTTACCAAGCAAAAAGGGGCATATTCGGCTTCGATCATTCACCCATATAATGTAGTTTCATTTACTTGTGTCTATTTCGTAAAACATTTATAAAACTGCATGTATTCTCATCCCAAAATATTAGATTTTAAAAGTGGGACTATAACTCACTTTCACAGATTTTTACTTGGTCGGAAAGTAAGACTTGGCCACTGGTCGATTCACGAACCTATAAAAAATATGTACATATATATCAAAGTATGTTAAAAATATATTTACAACATTTTTAATACATTTTACTGTTTTAAGTTTATTAAGTCAGCTGTCCTCGTTAGTAACCTACAACTAGTTGTCCACAGTTAGATGTACAGAAATAAATCGATATATATTATCTTCAATCAATCCAAGACCCAGTGTATACACGTCTCAGGCTAGATCACAACTCAAAGTATATATATTTTTAGAATCAACCTCAACCCTGTATAGATAACTCCAACATTACTGCATATAGAGTGTCTATGGTTGTTCCAAATAACATATATACATGGGTCGATATGATATGTCAAAACATTTGCATACGTGTCTATGGTATCCCAAGATTACATAATATATTAGAATACATGTATAATATAATATGAGTTAGCTAGGATATGATTAATATAGATTTGTTACCAATTTTCACGTAGTTACAACAAGAAAAAATATCCAATCTTGTTTTACCCATAACTTCTTCGTTTTAAATCCGTTTTGAGTGATTCAAGTTGCTATGGTTTCATATTGTACTTAAGTTTATGAATCTAAACAGAAAAAGTATAAGTTTATAGTCAGAAATACAGGTTACAAGTCATTTTTGTAAAGGTAGTCATTTCAGTCGAAAAAACGACGTCTAGATGACCATTTTGGAAACATACTTCCACTTTGAGTTTAACCATGATTTTTGGATATAGTTTCATGTTCATAAGAAAAATCATTTTCCCAGAAGAACAACTTTTAAATCAAAGTTTATCATAGTTTTTAATTAACTAACCCAAAACAGCCCACGATGTTACTACGACGGCGTATATCCGGTTTTACGGTATTTTTCTTGTTTTCAGGTTTTAAATCATTAAGTTAGCATATCATATAGATATATAACATGTGTTTAGTTGATTTTAAAAGTCAAGTTAGAGGGATTAACTTTTGTTTGCGAACAAGTTTAGAATTAACTAAACTATGTTCTATTGATTACAAGTTTAAACCTTCGAATAAGGTAGTTTTATATATATGAATCGAATGATTTTATGAACATCATTACTACCTCAAGTTTAGTATGTAAACCTACTGGAAATGATGAAAAAATAACTTGAGCTTCAAAGGATATTTGATGGCTTGGAAGTTCTTGAAATAGAATCATGACACAAAAACAAGTTCAAGTAAGATTATTACTCGAATTAAGATAGTTATAGTTATAAAAATTGAATCAAAGCTTGAATATGAATATTACCTTGATTTAGAAAGATAACCTACTATAAATAAAAAAGGTTTCTTGATCTTAGATGATTGCTTGGAATGGATTAGGAAACTTGGAAGTAAACTTGTAAACTTGAAAGTGTTCTTGATGTGTTCTTGAGTAATTTTTTTTATGATGATTATAGGTAATAACCAAAGGTTGTATTTGATGATTTTTACTGGAAAAATAGTAACTTAGACGTTCATGGAATAGTGTGTGTGTTTTGAGAGAGAATTGGGAAGAAAATTGGAAGTGAAATGGAGTAGGTGGTGAGTGGTGAAGGTGGGTGGGGTTAAAAGGAGTTCTTGTTTTTGTTTCCTTGCTCATAAGTCATGCTAGTTATCTAATTGTTAGTTCCGCATGTTTGTTGACTATCTAGGGCTGCTAAGAGCTGAATTATTATATGTATATACCATTAGTATATACGTCTAGGAACTGGGTATTGTACGAGTACGAATACGGTTGCATACGAGTAGAATTGTTGATGAAAATGAATGAGAATGCAATTGTAAGCATTTTTTTTTAAGTAGAAGTACTTTGATATGTATCTTGAAGTCTTTCAAAAGTGTACTAATACATCTAAATACACTACATGTATATACATTTTAACTGAGTTGTTAAGTCATCGTTAGTCGTTACATGTAAGTGTTGTTTTGAAACCTTTAAGTTAACGATCTCATTTAATGTTGTTAACCCATTGTTTATTATATCTAATGAGATGTTAAATTATTACATTATCAAGATATTATGATGTATGAATATATCTTAATATGATATATATACATTAAAATGTCGTTACAATGATAATCGTTACATATATGCCTCGTTTCAAAATTCTTAAGTT
This sequence comes from Rutidosis leptorrhynchoides, assembly GCF_046630445.1. Taxonomy (NCBI): domain Eukaryota; kingdom Viridiplantae; phylum Streptophyta; class Magnoliopsida; order Asterales; family Asteraceae; genus Rutidosis; species Rutidosis leptorrhynchoides. The sequence continues at coordinate 202,422,931 of NC_092338.1, forward strand.
AGTAGTCTTGTTTTACATATGTAGTTCATTGTTAACATACTTAATAATATATATAATTATCATTTTATAATTTTAAATATAGTGTAACAATATCTTAATATGATACATATGTATTTAGTAAGACGTTGTAATAACGATAATCGTTATATATATCGTTTCGAGTTTCTTAACTTAGTAGTCTCATTTTTATGTATATAACTCATTGTTAATATACTTATGGAGATACTTACTTATCATAATCTCATGTTAACTATATGTGTATCCCTATATATATCGTCATGTCATTTTTACAAGTTTTAACGTTCATGAATCGCCGGTCAACTTGGGTGGTCAATTATCTACATGAAACTCATTTCAAATAATCAAGTCTTAACAAGTTTGATTGCTTAACATGTTGGAAACATTTAATCATGAAAATATAGTTTTCAATTAATATATAATCATTGAAAAGTTCAGGTCACTACAGTACCTCCCCATTAAATAAATTTCGTCCCAAAATTTTAAGCTGTTGAAGGTGTTGACACATCTTCTGGAAATAGGTGAGGGTATTTCAGCTTCATCTGATCTTCACGCTCCCTTGTGAATTCGTATCCTCTACGAGCATTCCATCGAACCTTAACAATTGGTATCTTGTTTTGCTTAAGTCTTTTAACCTCATGATCCATTATTTCAACGGGTTCTTCAATGAATTGTAGTTTTTCGTTAATTGTAATCTCGTCTAATGGAATGGTGAGATCTTCTTTAGTAAAATATTTCTTCAAATTCGAGACATGAAAAGTATTATGTACCCCGGCGAGTTGTTGCGGTAAGTCAAGTCGGTAAGCTACTGGTCCGACACGATCTATAATCTTGAATGGTCCAATGTACCTTGGATTTAGTTTCCCCCATTTACCAAATCGAACAACGCCTTTCCAAGGTGAAACCTTAAGCATGACCATCTCTCCAATCTCAAATTCTATATATTTTCTTTTAATGTCCGCATAGCTCTTTTGTCGACATTGGGCAGTTTTCATTCGTTGTTGAATTTCGATGATCTTCTCGGTAGTTTCTTGAATTATCCCCGGACCCGTAATCTGTCTATCCCCCACTTCAATCTAACAAATCGGAGAACTGCACTTTCTACCATAAAGTGCTTCAAACGGCGCCATCTCAATACTCGAATGGTAACTATTGTTGTAGGAAAATTATGCTAACGGTAGGTGTCGATCCCAACAGTTTCCGAAATCGATAACACATGCTCGTAGTATGTCTTCAAGGGTCTGTATCATCCTTTCACTTTTCCCATCAGTTTGTGGATGATAAGCAGTACTCATGTCTAGACGAGTCCCCAATGCTTGTTGCAATGTCTGCCAAAATCTTGAAACAAATCTGCCATCCCTATCTGAGATAATAGAGACTGGTATTCCATGTCTGGAGACAACTTCCTTCAAGTATAATCGCGCCAACTTCTCCATTTTATCATCTTCTCTCATTGTCAGAAAGTGTGCTGACTTGGTAAGACGATCGACTATTACCCAATTTGTATCATAACCATTTGCAGTCCTTGGCAATTTAGTAATGAAATCCATGGTAATGTTTTCCCATTTCCATTCCGGGATTTCAGGTTATTGAAGTAGACTTGATGGTTTCTGATGTTTAGCTTTGACCTTAGAACACGTCAAACATTCTCCTACGTATTTAGTAATATCGACTTTCATACCCGGCCACCAAAAGTGTTTCTTGAGATCTTTGTACATCTTCCCCGCTCCGGGATGTATTGAATATCTGGTTTTATGTGCTTCCTTAAGTACCTTTTCTCTCACATCTCCAAACTTTGGTACCCAAATTCTTTCAGCCCTATACCGGGTTCCGTCTTCCTGAATATTAAGATGTTTCTCCGATCCTTTGGGTATTTCATTCTTCAACTTTCCTTCTTTTACAACTCCCTGTTGCGCCTCCTTTATTTGAGTGGTAAGGTTAGTACGAATAATTATATTCGTAGCTTTTACCCGTATAGGTTCTCTGTCCTTTCTACTCAAAGTGTCGGCTACCACAATCGCCTTCCCCGGGTGGTAACGAATCCCAAAGTCGTAATCATTCAACAATTCAATCCACCTACGCTGCCTCATGTTCAGTTGTTTCTGATTAAATATGTGTTGGAGACTTTTGTGGTTGGTATATATAATACTTTTGACCCCATATAAGTAGTGCCTCCAAGTCTTTAATACAAAAACAACGGCGCCCAATTCTAAATCGTGAGTCGTATAATTTTGCTCCTGAATCTTCAATTATCTGGACGCATAAGCAATTACCTTCGTTCGTTGCATTGATACACAACCGACGCCTTGCTTTGAGGCATCACAATATATCACAAAATCATCATTCCCTTCAGGAAATGACAATATAAGTGTCGTAGTTAACTTTTTCTTCAACAATTGAAACGCTTTCTCCTGCTCATCCTTCCATTCAAATTTCTTCCCTTTATGCGTTAATGCAGTCAAGGGTTTTGCTATTTTGGAAAAATCTTGGATGAACCTTCTGTAGTAACCAGCCAATCCTAAAAATTGGCGTATATGCTTCGGAGTTTTCGGGGTTTCCCACTTTTCAACGGTTTCAATCTTTGCCGGATCCACTTGAATACCTTCTTTGTTCACTATGTGACCGAGGAATTGACCTTCTTCCAAAATGCACACTTTGAAAACTTAGCGTACAGTTTTTCTTTCCTCAACAACTCTAGCACTTTTCTCAAATGTTCTTCGTGCACTTGATCATTCTTTGAGTAAATAAGTATGTCATCGATGAAAACAATGACAAACTTGTCAAGGTATAGTCCACACACTCGGTTCATGTGGTCCATGAACACAGCTGGTGTGTTAGTCAACCCAAACGGCATAACCATAAACTCGTAATGACCGTAACGCATCCTGAAAGCAGTCTTCGAAATATCATCCTCCTTCACCCGCATTTGATGATACCCGAAATGTAAATCAATCTTCGAATAAACCGACGAGCCTTGTAGTTGATCAAATAAGTCGTTAATTCTCGATAGTGGGTAACGATTCTTGATGGTAAGTTTGTTCAACTCTCGGTAGTCGATACACAATCTGAATGTACCATCCTTCTTTTTGACAAACAAAACAGGAGCTCCCCATGGTGATGTACTTGGTCGTATAAAACCACGCTCTAAAAGTTCTTGTAATTGGCTTTGGAGTTCCTTCATTTCACTGGGTGCAAGTCTGTATGGAGCACGAGCTATTGGTGCAGCTCCTGGTATGAGATCTATTTGAAATTCAACAGATCGGCGTGGAGGCAGTCCCGGTAATTCTTTCGGAAATACATCGGGAAATTCTTTTACGACGGGAACATCATTGATGTTCTTTTCTTCGGTTTGTACTTTCTCGCCATGTGTTAGAACAACATATCAACCTTTTCTTATTAGTTTTTGCGCCTTTAAATTACTAATAAGATTTAGCTTCGCATTGCTCTTTTCTCCGTACACCATTAAGGGATTTCCTTTTTCTCGTACAATGCGAATTGCATTTTTGTAACATACGATTTCTGCTCTCTCCTTTTTCAACCAATCCATGCCGATTATCACATCAAAACTCCCTAACTCTACTGGTATCAAATCAATCTTAAATGTTTCGCTAACCAAATTAATTTCTCGATTCTGACATATATTATCTGCTGTAATTAATTTACCGTTTGCTAATTCGAGTAAAAATTTGTTATCCAAAGGCGTCAGTGGACAACTTAGTTTAGCACAAAAATCTCTACTCATATAGCTTCTATCCGCACCCGAATCAAATAAAACATAAGAAGATTTATTGTCAATAAGAAACGTACCCGTAACAAGCTCCGGGTCTTCCTGCGCTTCTGCCGTATTAATATTGAAAACTCTTCCGCGGCCCTGCCCACTAATATTCCCCTGATTCGGGAAATTTCTACTAATGTGACCCGGTTTTCCACATGCAAAGCAAACTATGGCGGCATTATCTGTTCCGACATTATTTGTTCTTTTAATTATGTTAAGCTTTGGTCCGTAGGCCTCACACTTTACCGCACTATGAGTATTTCTTCTACACCTAGTGCAAAATGTCGTGCAGAACCCCTGGTGATTCTCTTCACACCTTTGGCATGATTGTTTTTGGTTTTTGTTGCCATTGTTGTTATTGAGATTGTTGTTGGGATTTTTATTGTTGCTATTGTTGTTGTTGTTATTGTTGTTGGGATGGTTATTGTAGTTGTTGTTAGGACGTTTGTTGAAGTTGTTGTTGCGATTGATGCTGCGGTTGTTGGGATAGTTATTGCGATTGTGGTTGTGATTGTTGTTGTTGTATTGGTGACTCTTGTCATTGGTTTCTTCCCACTTTCTCTTGACTTGTTTCATGTTAGCCTCTTCAGTCGTTTGCTCTTTAATCCTTTCTTCGATCTGGTTCACTAATTTGTGAGCCATTCGACTTGTCTTTTGTATGGAGGCGGGCTCGTGTGAACTCACATATTCTTGAATCCTTTCCGGTAACCCTTTTACAAATGCGTTGATCTTCTCTTCTTCGTCTTCGAACGTTCTGGGACACAATAGGCACAATTCGGTGAATTGTCTTTTGTACGTGGTGATATCGAAACCTTTCGTTCATAATCGTCTAAGCTCTACCTTGAGCTTGTTGACCTCGTTTCTGGGACGATACTGCTCGTTCATCAATTGCTTGAATGCTGACCACGGTAGTGCGTAAGCAGCATCTTGTCCTACCTGCTCGAGATAGGTATTCCACCATGTTAGCGCCGTACCTGTGAAGGTATGCGTAGCGTACTTTACTTTATCTTCTTCAGTACATTTACTTATGGCAAACACCGATTCAACCTTCTCGGTCCACCGTTTCAATCCAATTGGACCCTCGGTTCCAACAAATTCCAAAGGTTTACAGGCAGTGAATTCTTTGTAGGAGCATCCTACACGATTTCTTGTGAAATTAGTTCCACTGCTAGATCCAGAGTTATTGTTATTTTGCATCGCAGCCTGTACTGCGGCAATGTTTGCTGCAAGGAAAAAACGGAAGTCTTCCGCGCTCGTGTTCAAATTCTGACGAGTCGCCGGTGCCATTTCCTTCAAAAATAGCCCAAAAGAATTAAGTTAATCATATAGAATTTTAAGAGTAGTCAATAGTATTTCGTAGCAAAGTATGAACTTATTTATAAAAGCTTTTTCTTCATATTAGCGTTTTATAGTTTTTAATTCGGGTAGTACCTACCCGTTAAGTTCATACTTATTAGCTAATATACAATTCAACTACTACAATTCTATATGAAAAAACTGATTATAATAAAATTTCGCGTTAAAATTTTATACAATATTTTACAAACTTACAATACCGCTATTATACATATAGGATGAAATATAGCACATAATAACTTTGCTACTCGGCAGCTATAAAGGAAATTCTAGTTAATACGCAAGTTGTTCAGCAAAAGAAATAAAGACACGTAATTCATAATTCCAGAAACAAGTCATGCATTCTGGTTTTACTAAGACGACTTCCCATCCTTGGTCTTGTGGAAAGTAACCGTTATGACCATTTGCTAGGCAGCATGTTGTAATGTTATCAAAAGGATGAGGGTTTCGTAATGTCCAACAGCCCCGTAATAATCTAAAAACCTTGTTTCTCACCCCAACTACTGAATCCGTCACCTGTGGGAATGTTTCATTTAATAGTTGTAATCCGATGTTCTTTTTCTCACTTTGGTGAGAAGCGAACATCACTAAGCCGTAAGTATAACATGCTTCTTTATGTTGCATGTTAGAAGCTCTTTCTAACTCATGAAATCCTATGTTGGGATATGTTGAGTCAAAATAGGTTCTTAACCCGTAGCGTAAAATTGCATTTGGGTTCCCCGCATTTAATGCTTTAAAGAAAACACGGTGTAACTTACGGTCTCCCCAATGCGATATACCCCACCTATCAAACTAAAGCCTTTTATAAACTAAGGCATTTCTGAAAAGTCTTTCAAATGTTTGACAAGTTAATTTTGCCATAACTAATTGTGCTGATAAATTCTGACCGACTCTAGACAAGATTTCCTCAATCATATCCTCTGGTAGGTCTTCTAAAATATTCGATTGTCTACCCTTAACGTCCATTTTGTTTTTTTATACTGTAAAATAGACAAGGATTAGATTCATAAAAGATAATTAATAAACAATACAAGCAATTTTTACATAGAACATAAAAGTACAAGCACACTATAATACATATAATACACAACATGATTACAACTCCCTAATCTGAATCACTGGTTTCTTTTTTTTCGGACTGGGTTCGTTTTCCTAATTTTCTCGGGATATATGGTGTTCCTCTAATAAGAGCAGTCGTTTTTCACAATGGTTTAGAAAAACCTGGTGGTTTAGAGGTTCCCGGGTTATTGTTACAATTTAGGAAATACGGAGGTTGCCGATACATATAAAGCTCATCGGGGTTGGAATCAGGTTTTTCTATTTTTATACCTTTTCCCTTATTATTTTATTTTGCTTTATTAAATTGGGTCGAGGTAATTTTTATAACATCATCGGAATCCTCATCGGGATCCGATTCATCGGAAAATTGGTAATCTTCCCAATATTTTGCTTCCTCGGCGGAAACACCATTGACCATTTTTAACTTTGGTCCGTTGGTTGAGGATTTTCTTTTATTTAATCGATTTACTGTAGGTATCAATATTTCTTCCTCCGGAACCTCTTCTTCTTCTTCCAGTTCCTCCTCTTCCGGTTCCTCTTCTTCCGGTTCCTCCTCTTCCGGTTCCTCTTCGGTAATTTGGGAATCTTCCCAAAGTATATTCGACTCTTCATTATTATTAGGTGAGTCGATGGGATTTATACTAGAGGTAGACATCTATCACACAATATCAAACACGTTAAGAGATTAATATATTTACATGTTAATAATATATAGTTTCCAACAAAAAATGTTAAGCAATCGTTTTTGAAGAAAAACACGATCGAAGTCCAGACTCACTAAAGCATCCTAACAAACTCGGTAAGACACACTAATGCAAAAATTCTAGTTCTCTAAGACCAACGCTCGGATACCAACTGAAATGTCCCGTTCATATCGATTATAAACGTTCCATATTAATTGATTTTGTTGCGAGGTTTTGACCTCTATATGAGACGTTTTTCAAAGACTGCATTCGTTTTTAAAACAAACCATAACCTTTATTTTATCGACAAGGTTAAAAGACACCACCTAGATTATCCATAAATGATAATCTAAAAATATCACACTGACATACTACCAATACATATTGGTTTACAATATTAATATGTTACAACAAAATAAATCTCGAATGCAGTTTTAAACAATATTATACAAGCATGCTGACACCAAATCTTGTCCATATATTAGCATGCAACAGCGGAAGCTCTTAATAATCACCTGAGAATAAACATGCTTTAAACGTCAACAAAAATGTTGGTGAGTTATAGGTTTAACCTATATATTTATCAAAATGTAATAATAGACCACAAGATTTCATATTTCAATATACATCCCATACATAGAGATAAAAATCATTCATATGGTAAACACCTGGTAACCAACATTAACAAGATGCATACAAGAATATCCCCTATCATTCCGGGAAATCCATCGGACATGATAAAACAACATCGAAGTACTAAAGCATCCGCAAACATGGATGGGGTTCGTTAGGTCCAATAGATCTATCTTTAGGATTCGCGTCAATTAGTAGATCGGTTTACTAATTCTTAGGTTACCAAGTAAAAAGGGGCATATTCGGCTTCGATCATTCACCCATATAATGTAGTTTCATTTACTTGTGTCTCTTTTGTAAAACATTTATAAAACTGCATGTATTCTCATCCCAAAATATTAGATTTTAAAAGTGAGACTATAACATACTTTCACAGATTTTTACTTCGTCGGGAAGTAAGACTTGGCCACTGGTCGATTCACGAACCTATAACAAATATGTACATATATATCAAAGTATGTTCAAAATATATTTACAACATTTTTAATATATTTTACTGTTTTAAGTTTATTAAGTCAGTTGTCCTCGTTAGTAACCTACAACTAGTTGTCCACAGTTAGATGTATAGAAATAAATCGATATATATTATCTTGAATCAATCCACGACCCAGTGTATACACGTCTCAGGCTAGATCACAACTCAAAGTATATATATTTTTGGAATCAACCTCAACCTTGTATAGCTAACTCCAACATTACTGTATATAGAGTGTCTATGGTTGTTCCAAATAATATATATACATGGGTCGATATGATATGTCAAAACATTTGCATCAGTGTCTATGGTATCCCAAGATTACATAATATATTAGAATACATGTATAATACAATATGAGTTAGCTAGGATATGATTAATACAGATTTGTTACCAATTTTCACGTAGTTACAACAAGCAAAAATATCCAATCTTGTTTTACCCATAACTTCTTCGTTTTAAATCCGTTTTGAGTGATTCAAGTTGCTATGGTTTCATATTGAACTTAAGTTTATGAATCTAAACAGAAATAGCATAATTTTATAGTCAGAAATATAGGTTACAAGTCATTTTTGTAAAGGTAGTCATTTCAGTCGAAAGAACGACGTCTAGATGACCATTTTGGAAAACATACTTCCACTTTGAGTTTAACCATGATTTTTGGATATAGTTTCATGTTCATAAGAAAAATCATTTTTCCAGAAGAAAAACTTTTAAATCAAAGTTTATCATAGTTTTTAATTAACTAACCCAAAACAGCCCGCGATGTTACTACGACGGCGTATATCTGGTTTTACGGTATTTTTCGTGTTTTCAGGTTTTAAATCATTAAGTTATCATATCATATAGATATATAACATGTGTTTAGTTGATTTTAAAAGTCAAGTTAGAAGGATTAACTTTTGTTTGCGAATAAGGTTAAAATTAACTAAACTATGTTCTAGTGATTACAAGTTTAAACCTTCGAATAAGGTAGTTTTATATATATGAATCGAATGATGTTATGAACATCATTACTACCTAAAGTTTAGTAGGTAAACCTACTGGAAATGATTAAAAAATAAATTGAGCTTCAAAGGATCTTTGACGGCTTGGAAGTTCTTGAAATAAAATCATGACACAAAAACAAGTTCAAGTAAGATTATTACTCGAATTAAGATAGTTATAGTTATAGAAATTGAATCAAAGCTTGAATATGAATATTACCTTGATTTAGAAAGATAACCTACTATAAATAACAAAGGTTTCTTGATCTTAGATGATTGCTTGGAATGGATTAGGAAACTTGGAAGTAAACTTGTAAACTTGGAAGTGTTCTTGATGTGTTCTTGAGTAATTTTTTTTTATGATAATTATAGGTAATAACCAAAGCTTGTATTTGATGATTTTTGCTGGAAAAATAGTAACTTAGATGTTCATGGAAGAGTGTGTGTGTTTTGAGAGAGAATTGGGAAGAAAATTGGAAGTGAAATGGAGTAGGTGGTGAGTGGTGAAGGTGAGTGGGGTTAAAAGGAGTTCTTGTTTTTGTTTCCTTGCTCATAAGTCATGATAGTTGTCTAATTGTTGGTTCCACATGTTTTTTGACTATCTAGGGCTGCTAAGTGCTGAATTATTATGTGTATATACCAATAGTATATACGTCTAGGAGCTGGGTATTGTACGAGTACGAATACGGTTGCATACGAGTAGAATTGTTGATGAAAATGAATGAGAATGCAATTGTAAGCATTTTTATTAAGTAGAAGTACTTTTATATGTGTCTTGAAGTCTTTCAAAAGTGTACTAATACATCTAAATACACTACATGTATATACATTTTAACTGAGTTGTTAAGTCATCGTTAGTCGTTACATGTAAGTGTTGTTTTGAAACCTTTAAGTTAACGATCTCATTTAATGTTGTTAACCCATTGTTTATTATATCTAATGAGATGTTAAATTATTACATTATCAAGATATTATGATGTATGAATATATCATAATATGATATATATATACATTAAAATTTCGTTACAACGATAATCGTTACATATATGCCTCGTTTCAAAATTCTTAAGTTAGTAGTCTTGTTTTACATATGTAGTTCATTGTTAACATACTTAATGATATATATAATTATCATTTTATCATGTTAAATATAGTGTAATAATATCTTAATATGATACATATGTATTTAGTAAGACGTTGTAATAACGATAATCGTTATATATATCGTTTCGAGTTTCTTAACTTAGTAGTCTCATTTTTATGTATATAACTAACTGTTATTATACTTATGGAGATACTTACATATCATAATCTAATGTTAACTATATGTATATCCATATATATATCGTCATGTCGTTTTTACAAGTTTTAACGTTCGTGAATCGCCAGTCAACTTGGGTGGTCAATTATCTACATGAAACTCATTTCAAATAATCAAGTCTTAACAAGTTTGATTGCTTAACATGTTGGAAACATTTAATTATGCAAATATAGTTTTCAATTAATATATAATCATAGAAAAGTTCGGGTCACTACAGTTCACTCAACCATTTTTGGTTGCACTTTAAGCATGTTTTGTCTCAGGTGAAGATTGCGAAAGATTGCTTGCTATTTGGACTTTGCTTTTGGAGTCCGCATTTTACTTTTATGTTATTGCATTAAAATATTTTAGATTACATTTACATTTTAAGGATTCATTTGTAATGACTTAATACTTTTCGCTGCTTTAATACATTGGTTTTTAATTAAAACGTCTCATTTAGAGTCGTTTTCGCTTTACACTTGTGTTATGATATTGGTTAGTCACATATGACCCCCGGTCCTATTTAGGGGTTGTGACAGAGTGGTATCAGAGCCAGGTTGTTATAGAAAACTAGGATTTCATTTTACGTGTGCCTTATATGTTAGCTAGGGTGCCTTAGCAATCTTTAGGACTATAACCTTTCCTGCCTTAGTTTTAAGCATTTTCCCTTAATCTTTAAACTGCCAAATCAACTTACTACCTGCTTTTACCTCTATTGATATTTTGTATCCTTTCCTAAGGATGTCAAGCCAAAACCCTATCATCTTGCATGATCCCAACTCTGAAGGATCAGTTTTTATTTTTATTTTTATTTTTAACCTTTTGATAATAAACGCTAATTTGTTCGCTAAAAAGTATTAAATTGGTATTGAATAAAATTAGGTTTGGCGACCGAAATTATTGATATCATTCAAAAATTTATTACATCACTGCGAAATTTAACGTTTATTCCTAAGGTATAAATATCTTTAATCAATCAACCAAAAATATTTCAAAAATTCGTCATGAGTTAAATTAGGTCTTGGAACCGAAATTACTTTACCGAAAAGAGGGGCGCATATTTTTGATAATATTTGATTGATTAAAGTGGGATAAAAAGCCAAAAAGATTTTTAATTTTATTTTTACCATGTTTTTAAAATTAATATTTAAATCTTAAATTAATATTGTAAACTTTGTAAAAACAATATTTTTAAAAATGTAAATATTTGAAAAATTAATATAAGTTTGGTGTGATTTTATAATGTGAATTTTTAAAATTAAGTTTGGTGTGAATTTTTAATTTTTAAAATATGAATTTTTAATTTTATGCATTTTAAATTTTAAGTTTGGTGTGAATTTTTAATATTAATTTTGAATTTTATATTTAAGTTGTGTGAATTTAAAAACAAAAAAATTTACTTTATCTCATTAAGTTAAAAATATGATTTTTAAAATTCTTCGTAAGTTGAAGACTAGGTCTTTGAACCGAAATTGTTTTACCCGAGGGACGGACTAGGGCAAATTTTAAAATTTTGTCGAGGGACGGACTAGGGCATCGTTCCAAAACGCCCTCATTCTTAAAAGAAACAAAATTTTAAAATTAATTAATATTTGTTTTATAAGTTAAAGGTTTTATAAATAAAAAAAAAAGTATGTATATATTTGTTTGTAGTTTATCTTATAAACAGGGTAAAACAACGCTTTTTCAAAGACTGGCATTAAGTTCAGCAAAAGTAACTAATTTTAACAACAAGATGCAAAAATAAATGTGAAATAACAACAAGACGGAATGAACAAATGACGTGCACCATTTATCATTCAACAAACAAACGCCAATATGTTTGAAAACGTTGGTAAAATTTAATCATTTTTCTACGCTAATCACCCTCAATAATTTAAATTGTTACTGATTTCTTGCAAATGAGGGCATTGCAAGATCTTAAGTGTGGGAAGGGGTTAAATTCTTTCGGATTTTAAAAATTTTTTTGATTTAAACACTTGGTTACCATTAAAAATACTAGTAACGCAGTAGTTGTATTAGAATCTAGTGCTCTCCGATAACAAGGAACAGCCCTAGTCTTATATACTGACTACCCACTTCTAGTAAATTTTTCAAAATTTTCAACAAAATGAATTCAAAATCATGTTTATACATATTTATGAACGATGAAAACTAGGTCATTGAGCCGAAATTATCGTTACCTCGGAAAGGACATAAATTGAGAAACAACTAAAATGTTAGAATTCATTTAAGAATGGAATAGAGGAGAAAAAGGCAAAGAAAAACATAAATAAAAGCCAAGTGTGGGAAAACTTTACCAAGTTATTCAAAACATATATCACATATTTTTGTACAAACAATTGAAAATACTTTTGTTTTGGACGATAATCAACTGTTTTACCCGAGGAAAGAAAAGAAGAGATGGATCTACACGATGAATCAATTCCATCATTAAAAGGAAGTAAAGTCTTCCGAAAAAGACACGCGCTTCTTGATTTAGGTCAAGAAGTTGTCGTCCAGACCAGCTGTAGGTAGACGAAAAATCTAGAAAAGTCATCACTAAAATGGTTGGAAATCCACGGACCTCAGCATTAAACAGGGTCGCCAAGTGGTCAGATTTATCCTAACCATGAGAAGGATTTATCTCGTACAATGGGGGAGCACCGTGCAAATTAGCTTGATAAGACTAATGAATCAGATCCCCAGAAAAGAATAATCTCCTTAAAGATTAAAAATCAGCTTCTAAGACTGATATTACTCAATCCTTGAGATTGACCTTAAAGATTGAGAATTCAAACTCATGGAATTCGATGATATCTAAACTCGAGCTTGAACGAGAAAATATTTTGATCAAAAATACAAACTGATTTGTTTTCTAAAAACCCATTTTCAATGCGTTCATTACCATTGAACGTAAAATCCTAGGAATTCACCGAGAATTCATTAGGTCACCTGAACCAAATCGGGTGTCAACCGTAAGAACGGTGGTTGCATAGCATGGTCAGAGACAGGACCTTGTGCCAGACCAAAAAATCATAGGATGATCTTTACTATTGCTCCTACCAAGGATAGTACTAGCATCCGACACGTAATTAGACCATGAACAAATGCATGTCATTAGACATTGCCTTAACAGTTTCTTGTTCATCGCTTTCCTTTACAACCGGACGGTAGTTTACCGAAAGGTAATATACGGAACAAGTAAACTGGATGTGTGCTTTCCGATACCGGGATAGCAGTGGATTACACGAACCTAAAAGTTTTAGCCAAAATATTGATCCACAAATATATTTTGCAGCACCAATGATGGATCAAATCAGAAAACTTGTCTAGGGTAAAATCTAGCTTGAATTTTCAAAAGATCAAATGTTTTCATAAAGATCCAATTTCCTTAAAGGATCTAAATTTTTATAGTCATGTGGGACTGTGAACTGCCTTTCAAATGTGCACTTTGCTTTGGAAACCGAAAGTAAATCGGCTATTTGATTGCCAGTGTCGTTGACCTAAACCCGAGGCAACTATAAAAGACACACCCACCTTTAACCACATCGTTACTACCATTGTTTATACCGCCGTATTGAAGTCACTGATGTACAAAGTGTGAAGAATAAAGAAGTGATTCAAGTGTTTTTCAAGACTATATTGCTTGAGGACAAGCAACGCTTAAGTGTGGGAATATTGATAAGGCTAAAAATGAACACATATTTCATTGCATTATCCCCCAAGAAAGACAAGATTTTAGTTGCAATTGTTCCATTTTCAAGTAATATTCGTTTATATTAAATAAGTGCGAAGAGAAAAGGCGAAAACGACGAATTGAAGACAGAAAGGTCCAAAAAGCTAAAAAGTACAAGATTCAATTAAAAAGGTTCAAATTATTGATGAAGAACGTCTAAAAATGACAAGAGTACAAGTTACAAAACGCAAAGTACACGATATAAAATTGTACGAAAGGACGTTCGAAAATCCGGAACCGGGACATGAGTCAACTCTCAACGCTCGACGCAACGGTGTAAAAATTACGAGTCAACTATGCACAAGAATAAAATATAATATTTAAATAATTCATAATAAGAATAATATTAAATAATAAAAAGTTGTTAATTGAGCATAGTTTAGGGGTCGTAAATGAAAATTCAATTTCAGAATTCGCCTATAAAAGGCAGTGTATTCGATCGATATAGGACACACCTTTTTCTATCCTAAATCTATCTTTCTATTTATATATCTTTCCCCTCAATATCAAATATCAATATCTATATCTAAAAATCTCTATCATAATGTTAATGTAATAAGATATAACAATAATCTTAATTTTAATTTTAAATTATAATAATAATAAGATTTATGATAGAGATCGTTTGAGTGTATAAGTCGAAATTATGTCCGTGTAACGCTACGCTATTTTTAATCATTGTAAGTTATGTTCAACCTTTTTACATTAATGTCTCGTAGCTAAGTTATTATTATGCTTATTTAATCCAAAGTAATCATGATGTTGGGCTAATTACTAAAATTGGGTAATTGGGCTTTGTACCATAATTGAGGTTTGGACAAAAGAACGACACTTGTGGAAATTAGACTATGAGCTATTAATGGGCTTTATATTTGTTTAACTAAATGATAGTTTGTTAATGTTAATATAAAGATTTACAATTGGGAGTGCCTATAAATTACCATATACACTCAATCGGACACGATGGGCGGGGTATTTATATGTACGAATAATCGTTCATCTAACCGGACACGGGAATGGATTAATAGCCACTAGAATAATTAAAACAGGGGTGAAATTATGTACAATGATACTTGGTATAATTGATAACAAAATATTAAAACCTTGGGTTACACTCAGTCGACATCCTGGTGTAATTATTAAACAAAGTATTAAAATCTTGTTACAGTTTAAGTCCCCAATTAGTTGGAATATTTAACTTCGGGTATAAGAATAATTTGATGAGGACACTCGCACTTTATATTTATGACTGATGGACTGTTATGGACAAAAACCAAACGGACATATTAAATAATTCAGGACAAAGGACAATTAACCCATGGGCATAAAATTAAAATCAACACGTCAAACATCATGATTACGGAAGTTTAAATAAGCATAATTCTTTTATTTCATATTTAATTTCCTTTATTTTATATTAAATTGCACTTCTAATTATCGCATTTTTATTATTATTGTATTTAATTGCACTTTTAATTATCGTACTTTTTAATTATCGCAAGTTTATTTTATCGCACTTTTATTATTCGCAATTTCATTATCGTTATTTACTTTATGCTTTAATTTAAGTCTTGTATTTATTTTTAATATTTTACATTTGGTTTTAACTGCGACTAAAGTTTTAAAATCGACAAACCGGTCATTAAACGGTAAAAACCCCCCTTTATAATAATAATATTACTTATATATATATATATTTGTATTTTTATAAAAGTAAACTAATATAGCGTTAAGCTTTGTTTAAAAAGAATCCCTGTGGAACGAACCGGACTGACTAAAAACTACACTACTGTACGATTAGGTACACTGCCTATAAGTGTTGTAGCAAGGTTTAAGTATATCCATTCTATAAATAAATAAATATCATGTGTAAAATTGTATCGTATTTAATAGTATTTTTTGCTAAAATTAATAACTATTTTATACCACTCCGCTACCACATCATTATTACATGAAGGGTAATTATCATCGGATTTGTAGATATACTAAGAGCTCGTTTCAACCAAACAATCTATCTCATACCCATGAGTAGATTAAAAAATCCTCATATACCAAAAAGGTTGTGAAACTTTACATTCTTTCTTTCTTAAACATTCTATCTCTTTATCCTTTACGCCTAATGGTCACGCTTAATCACTACCATATCATCGCTGGAAAGAAGGATGCATATTCTTAAGAGACCCGAAGTAACACCCCTAAAATTCCTTCGATGCATGCCTCCTGTAGTTACACTCCTACTATAGATTCTCATAAACCCATTAGGAAACCCGTCGAAGATAAGCGACAACCACTCGCAAGATTTTCAAACGACGATATTATAAACACAACTTCCACTATTACGTTCTCTGTGCTGAGATGGTCAATATCTCATGAGCATAATCTCATGAAGAATAGGACATTCCAACAAGTATCCTTTGATTACCATAGCAAAGGAAAACCTTTTGCACTCATGCATCCATTACTTGGCACCATGCAAGTGATGATGTCGTACCTAAATAATAATCAACCATTGTTAATTCAAAATATAGGATTAGATACACCACCTGAAGTTTTTCCATATTCTCACAGGCTGTGGCTTGAGCTAAACCCACCCGAATCACATCTGAAAACTACCATAACAATTAAAAGAACCCCATCGTACTCTAGCGTATTCACATTTCTGGCCAGTCAAGGCTGAAGTATACATATATTTCCATCACCATATTGAAAATCACCTAATCCCTCACACGCTCCATATGATCAAAGTAGCATTGATATGATTATCATTATGTTACTTATGGTCAAACATCGCGTGATTTTTTGTACTTAAATAATAAGTCGCGACCTTTGAATTGTAAACCATTTTTCCTGAAAAATCTTACGATTTTGCCTCGGTGTTAAAAGCATGTTAGATGTATCATTAAATGATCATATAACAATAGGCAAGTGACACCATGTCCTTACATCGCCCTTACTCATTGGGGAAATTCATACTATCCCCACAATAATCACAGATTTAGCGAGAACTTGATAAATTGATTTTCAATGATCATCACATAGTCGAAAGCCACCGCATTAGCGTGTCTTCACACTTGTCTATGTGAACATCGGATTATTCATGCTTAAGTTATTTTGAAATCTTTGTGAATGACGGAATCAAGTAATTCATGAGTACATAATAAGGGCACTTACTCCCAGCCTTCCAACTCCAACACTAGTCTGACCTCTTGACATTTCAAAGTCAACAGTGGATTTACTTCACGTTCTCATGCTTTACCATTCATACCTCACTTGTCAGCTACAGCTTCACACATGAACATTTTCAATTTCAAGAACTTATGCCCTAATAATAGGTAACAACCACATTTAAATACAATAGATTTGATTACCTCGTAACATTGTTGCTCAAATATCACCCGAAATTTTCAAAAATCCTTTACACAATCTTTTTCTAACTTGAAAATTCTGCTTACCAAAATTTTACACACACCATTTTACTGTACGATCCTCTCGAAATTTTATAAATTTATTTACATCCATTCGTGCAAATTTTATAAATCGTATATGTTTACATAATAAAGTAAATAAAATTTACCTTTATTTTTCTTTGACTAGTACATATAAAATTATACTCTCACTTTTACAAATCAATTATTTTATTCAAAAGATATTTTACTTAAAATAGAACATGTTGTATATAACTCCAGTTTTACTAAGAACTTCATTTCTTTTTATATTGTCACCTTAAACGACTCGACACCTATAAAGTTTTCATTGCTTGTTCATATAAAATTTTCTTGTTATTCTACACCACATATTAATCACAATTCCTCTTAAACTTATCATTAAGTTCATCATTCAAACCCCTCTGTTCTCATCAACTTTTCCCTTTTAAGGTTGACCGTTGAGGAGTTTTTACTTCTAATATTCCATGGCTAAACCACAACACCCTCGTAAATATCAATTCTATAAATCAATATTTTGTGGCAAATGCAATCATTTTCGAAAATTTCCTCACCCGGTGTAAACTATTCTATGTAGCTAGTGATTCATATTTCTTCTCATCAGCACTTAAACTCATAAGTGAATGATATATTGACTCGTCATCTGTGCGAGAACGTCTTTCCCATCAAGAGATCACACCTCTCGTACGGTTTCATATCAGAAATATAATTTATGATCCTCTCTATCCTCTCTAAAGGAATTACCTTAAACGTTTATGATGTTTATGTGTTTACTCTAAACTAGTTACAACTAGATATGATTCTAGACAAATTTCGACCCCCGTTTCAACATATAGCTGAAATCATGATCATAAGGTGCTTTCTGCAAGGACAAGTTCGTATGTATTATAATATACTGAACGATATCTTTCATTAATCACTCATACCATTCTGAGGGCATTTTAATAATTATGGCCTACTTTGCATATAAGCCTGATTAGTGACTCCTCAGCTGGAATCTCGTTTTATCTATTCACATTACATATTTCTTGAAAACCAAAGGTATCATGTCTATAGTTATCTTTCGTAATTTGAAGTCAGTAACATATCTAACAAACACAAGCCATGCATCAAACTACATCTCCAAGTACTTCTCTCTGATTGTCTGCTCTAGTATGGTGACATAAGCACTCAATGGTTTTAAATAAGCTTAGTAATGTTCATGGCACATTTCAGGTATCTGATTTACTGAAATGCTTGTAACATCACAATCCCTTTTGAGAAAACCTAGTCAGGTGACACTCATATTATTCCTTTGAACGCACTTCATAGAAGAACCTGAAGGAGTTATGGATCGTGAGATTAAACACTTGAAATAAGGCAATAATTTCTAATGCAAAAAAAAAAAAAAACCGTTAGAATTCACGTAGAGGCCCCGAGTATACCTGGGAACGTGAAAACCAGATGAAACGAAAATATCCACATCTATTCTCAACCGCTGATGCATCCGAGAAGTTGATCTGAAACTTCTGGATGAAGTTTAAATTAACTGGGAGGTACTATAACAACCCTCACTTTTCCATTCTGAATTTACCAAATTGCCCTTAGGGTTTCACCAGGTCATTTTGTATATTTGAGTTAGGGTTGTAATCTGTTCAGAATTAATGAACTTAATTAATACTTGAATTTATTAACCATAAACCCTAATCCTAATACTAAATTAATAATATAACAATATGTAATAAATAAATTTTGACAATTTATATACATTTAAAACTATTATGAACTAAGTAAAAATTAATAAGGCATGGACTAACAAATAAAATCTATTTAAATAAATGTAACTTTAATAATAATAATAATAATAATAATAATAATTATTATTATTATTATATATATATATATATATATATATATATATATATATATATATATATATATATATATATATATATATATAAACCAAAATGCCAAATATATAAAAAAAATATAAATAAATAACTATATGTATTATTAAAAGAAATCGGCCATAATAGAAAAATAAGGGGAGAAATACTTGATCATTAAGCTAAAACTAATCCTACTCTAATCCTAATACTCCTCCTTGATCACCAAGTTTCATGAATCCTAATGTAATCCCAACTCTTGTTAATTATCTATAAATAGGCTCATGTATTCCATATTTTTGCATTCCAAAATAAACCCACAAATCCCATTCTTAAACTGCATTAGTCGACATATTTTTTCCAGCCCTTTTCCCTTTTTAGTTGGGAGTTCTCCAGCTCCCTTCCCTCTTTTTTGTCGACAAAAAAAAAATAGCCTCCACAGCCCCACCTTAGTTGTCATTCATCACCATCTAAAAACAGCCTTTTCCTTCTGCAACTTCGTCACTATTCAGCTCTCCAAACAGCCTTTTTTCGCCACCTTCCTACTGCTGTTTCTGCTATCTTTTCGAGCCATAACATGCTGCTAATTGCAGCTGCAACTTGTCACCTTTTACAGCCCACCAAGTGCTCCTGTTGCAGCAAGTTTTCATGATCAAACAGCCTCTCCAAGTCAATTTTACTTTCTGTGCTGCTGCTGCAGCATTTTTTGCTGTTTCTGTCGTGACAAAACAGGCCCAAGAACACTTTGCTTGGGTCAAAATTGTTGCTGGGTTCTGCTCCTGTTTTGTTCCACATTCATCATCTTTTTCTTGATCATAATCTTCTAAAGGTATACCTAGAAACCCTAGTTAATTATACCTTTAATTTGTTTTAGTAATACAATTATGATGTTGAACATAATTTATGATTATGATTATTGTTTATGGAGTATGAATAATAATAATGATATAAACTAATAATATAATTAAGTATGAAAATAAGTTGATTATGTTATTGCATTAAAACATTTTAGATTACATTTACATTTTAAGGATTCATTTGTAATGACTTAATACTTTCTGCTGCTTTAATACATTGGTTTTTAATTAAAACGTCTTATTTAGAGTCGTTCTCGCTTTACACTTGTGTTATGATATTGGTTAGTTACATATGACCCCCGGTCCTATTTAGGGGGTGTGACAGAGTGGTATCAGAGCTAGGTTGTTATAGAGAACCAGGATTGCATTTTATGTGTGCCTTATGTGTTAGCTAGGGTGCCTTAGCAATCTTTTTGACTATAACCTTTCCTGCCTTAGTTTTAAGCATTTTCCCTTAATCTTTATACTGCCAATTCAACTTACTACCTACTTTTACCTCTATTGATATTTTGTATCCTTTCCTAAGGATGTCAAGCCAAAACCCTATCATCTTCTATGATCCCGACTCTGAAGGATCAGCTAATATGTGATTGTCATCATATCCATACATATCTTTATGACCTGACTCTGCCATTGTGATTCAAAGTATTCTTTGACTCACGGGAGTTATAAGACCATCTCGGTTGATGAAACCAAGGGATGTCACTCATGACTCAACATTCCAACGTTAACTAGCTAAGTTTGATCACATATCCTGACCTTGTGGAGTGATATTGAAGTGAAAGTATGAATTAGTGAAATATAATGACGCTTGACCAACATGATTATATTACGGTAATTCATATAGAAATTCCAACAGCATGACATATGGAATAGAAAGTGAATCAAAGAAAAATTCCCAATCCATTAATTCAAAAATCTCAAATGTTATTACATGAAGGGTAATTATCATCTGATTTATAGATATACTAAGAGCTCGTTTCAACCAAACTATCTATCTCATACCCATGAGTAGATAATAAATCCTCATACACCATAAAGGTTGTGAAACTTTACATTCTTTCTTTCTTAAACATTCTATCTCTTTATCTTTTACGCCTAATGGTCACGCTTAATCACTACCATATCATCGCTTGAAGGAAGGATGCATATTCTTAAGAGACCCGAAGTGACACCCCTAAAATTTCTTCGATGCATGCCTCCTGTAGTTACGCTCCTGGTATAGATTCTCATAAACCCATTAGGAAACCCGTCGAAGATAAGCGAGAACCACTCGCAAGATTTTCAAATGAAAATATTATAAATACCACATTCACTATTACGTTCTCGGTGCTGAGACGGTTAATATCTCACGAGCATAATCTCATGAAGAATAGGACATTCCAACAAGTATCCTTTTATTACCATAGCCAAGGAAAACTTTTTGCACTCATGCATCCATTACTTGGCACCGTGCAAGTGATGATGTCATACCTAAATAATAATCAACCATTGTTAATTTAAAATTTAGGATTAGATACACCACCTGAAGTTTTTCCATATTCTCACGGGCTGTGGCTTGAGCTAAACCCACCCGAATCACATCTGAAAACTACCATAGCAATTAAAAGAACCCCATCATACTCTAGCGTATTCACATTTCTTGCCAGTTAAGGCTGAAGTATACATATATTTCCATTACCATATTGAAAAGCACGTATTCCCTCACACGCTCCATATGATCAAAGGTAGCATTGATATGATTATCGTTACATTACTTACGGTCAAACATCGCGTGATTTGTTGTACTTAAACAATAAGTCGCGACCTTTGAATCGTTAACTATTTTTTCTGAAAAATCTTACGATTTAGCGTCGGTGTTAAAAGCATGTTAGATGTATCATTAAATGATCATATAAC